>NW_027476854.1:0-129386 GCF_051020955.1 Megalopta genalis
ATGCGAAACACAAGATTTCGAATCAAATTCGTGCAAAATAGCGATTTTCAACAAACGATTTAGTTCACATTCATGCGAATTGATCATTTTAGTTTCAAATTCATGCGAATTACACGATTTAGCCTCAAATCCCCGCGAAACAAACGATTTATCTTCAATATCATGCGAAACACACGATTGCGACTCAAATTCGTGCGAAATACGCGATGTTCAATAAACGAATAAGCTTCAAATCATGCGAAATGAACAATTTAGCTTCAAATTCATGCGAATTACACGATTTAGCCTCAAATTCACGCGAAACAAACGATTTGTCTTCAATATGATTCGAAACACACGATTTCGACTCAAGTTCGTGCGAAATACGCGATTTTCAAGAAACGAATAAGCTTCAAATCATGCGAAATGTACAATTTAGCTTCAAATTCATGCGAAACACACGATATCGATTCAAATTTGTGCAAAATAGCGATTTTCATCAAACGATTTATTTCAAATACATGCGAAATGAACATTTTAGCTTCAAATTTCATGCGAATTACATGATATATCTTCAAATCCAAACGAATCAAACGATTTAGCGCCAATTTCAAGCGAAATACACGATTTCGAATCAAGTTCATGCGAAATACGCGATTTTCAAGAAACGAATAAGCTTCAAATCATGCGAAATGAACAATTTAGCTTCAAATTCATGCGAAACACACGATTTCGATTCAAATTCGTGCAAAATAGCGATTTTCAACAAACGATTTAGTTCAAATTCATGCGAAATGAACATTTTAGCTTCGAATTCATGCGAATTACACGATTTAGCCTCAAATCCACGCTATACAAACGATTTAGCGTCAATTTCGTGCGAAATACACGATTTCGACTCAAGTTCGTGCGAAATACGCGATTTTCAAGAAACGAATAAGCTTCAAATCATGCGAAATGTACAATTTAGCTTCAAATTCATGCGAAACACACGATTTCGATCCAAATTCGTGCAAAATAGCGATTTTCAACAATCGATTTAGTTCAAATTCATGCGAAATGAACATTTCAGCTTCAAATTCGTGCGAAACACACGATTTCGACTCAAATTCGTGCGAAATACGCGATTTTCAACAGATGAATAAGCTTCAAATCATGCAAAATGAACAATTTAGCTCCAAATTCATATGAAATACACGAATTAGCTTTAAATCCACGCGATAGAAACGATTTAACATCAATATCATGCGAAACACCCGATTTCGACTCAAATTCGTGCGAAATACGCGTTTTTCAAGAAACGAATAAGCTTCAAATCATGCGAAATGAACATGTTAGCTTCAAATTCATGCGAATTACACGATTTAGCCTCAAACAAACGATTTAGCCTCAAACAAATTCATGCGAAATGAACATTTTAGCTTCAACTTCATGCGAAACACAAGATTTCGAATCAAATTCGTGCAAGATAGCGATTTTCAACAAACGATTTAGTTCCCATTCATGCGAAATGATAATTTTAGCTTCAAATTCATGCGAAATACACGATTTAGCCTCAAATTCCGGCGAAACAAACGATTTATCTTCAATATCATGCGAAACACACGATTTCGACTCAAATTCGTGCGAAATACGCGATTTTCAATAAACGAATAAGCTTAAAATCATGCGAAATGAACAATTTAGCTTCAAATTCATGAGAAATACACGAATTAGCTGTAAATCCACGCGAAACAAACGATTTAACTACAATATCATGCGAAACACACGATATCGATTCAAATTCGTGCATAATAGCGATTTTCAAGAAACGATTTATTTCAAATACATGCGAAATGAACATTTTAGCTTTAAAATTCATGCGAATAACATGATATAGCTTCAAATCCAAGCGAATCAAACGATTTAGCGCCAATTTCATGCGAAATACACGATTTCGAATCAAGTTCGTGCGAAATACGCGATTTTCAAGAAACGAATAAGCTTCAAATCATGCGAAATGAACAATTTAGCTTCAAATTCATGCGAAACACACGATTTCGATTCAAATTCGTGCAAAATAGCGATTTTCAACAAACGATTTAGTTCAAATTCATGCGAAATGAACATTTTAGCTTCAAATTCATGCGAATTACACGATTTAGCCTCAAATCCACGCGAAACTAACGATTTAGCGTCAATTTCATGCGAAATACACGATTTCGACTCAAGGTGGTGCGAAATACGCGATCTTCAAGAAACGAATAAACTTCAAATCATGCGAAATGTACAATTTAGCTTCAAATTCATGCGAAACAAACGATTTCGATACAAATTCGTGCAAAATATCGTTTTTCAACAAACGATTTAATTCACATTCATGCGAAATGAACATTTTAGTTTCAAATTCATGCGAAACACACGAATTAGCTTTAAATCCACGCGATAGAAACGATTTAACATCAATATCATGCGAAACACACGATTTCGACTCAAATTCGTGCGAAATACGCGTTTTTCAAGAAACGAATAAGCTTCAAATCATGCGGAATGAACAATTTAGGTTCAAATTCATGCGAATTACACGATTTAGCCTCAAATCCCCGCGAAACAAACGATTTATCTTCAATATCATGCGAAACACACGATTTCGACTCAAATTCGTGCGAAATACGCGATTTTCAATAAACGAATAAGCTTCAAATCATGCGAAATGAACAATTTAGCTTCAAATTCATGCGAATTACACGATTTAGCCTCAAATTCACGCGAAACAAACGATTTGTCTTCAATATGATTCGAAACACACGATTTCGACTCAAGTTCGTGCGAAATACGCGATTTTCAAGAAACGAATAAGCTTCAAATACATGCGAAATGAACATTTTAGCTTCAAAATTCATGCGAATTACATGATATAGCTTCAAGTCCAAGCGAATCAAACGATTGAGCGCCAATATCATGCGAAATACACGATTTCGAATCAAGTTCATGCGAAATACGCGATTTTCAAGAAACGAATAAGCTTCAAATCATGCGAAATGAACAATTTAGCTTCAAATTCATGCGAAACACACGATTTCGATTCAAATTCGTGCAAAATAGCGATTTTCAACAAACGATTTAGTTCAAATTCATGCGAAATGAACATTTTAGCTTCAAATACATGCGAATTACACGATTTAGCCTCAAATCCACGCGAAACAAACGATTTAGCGTCAATTTCATGCGAAATACACCATTTCGACTCAAGGTGGTGCGAAATACGCGATTTTCAAGAAACGAATAATCTTCAAATCATGCGAAATGTACAATTTAGCTTCAAATTCATGCGAAACAAACGATTTCGATACAAATTCGTGCAAAATATCGTTTTTCAACAAACGATTTAGTTCACATTCATGCGAAATGAACATTTTAGTTTCAAATTCATGCGAAACACACGATTTCGACTCAAATTCGTGCGAAATACGCGATTTTCAATAAACGAATAAGCTTAAAATCATGCAAAATGAACAATTTAGCTCCAAATTCATATGAAATACACGAATTAGCCTCAAATCCCCGCGAAACAAACGATTTATCTTCAATATCATGCGAAACACACGATTTCGACTCAAATTCGTGCGAAATACGCGATTTTCAATAAACGAATAAGCTTCAAATCATGCGAAATGAACAATTTAGCTTCAAATTCATGCGAATTACACGATTTAACCTCAAATTCACGCGAAACAAACGATTTGTCTTCAATATGATTCGAAACACACGATTTCGACTCAAGTTCGTGCGAAATACGCGATTTTCAAGAAACGAATAAGCTTCAAATCATGCGAAATGTACAATTTAGCTTCAAATTCATGCGAAACACACGATATCGATTCAAATTCGTGCAAAATAGCGATTTTCAACAAACGATTTATTTCAAATACATGCGAAATGAACATTTTAGCTTCAAAATTCATGCGAATTACATGATATAGCTTCAAGTCCAAGCGAATCAAACGACTTAGCGCCAATATCATGCGAAATACACGATTTCGAGTCAAGTTCATGCGAAATACGCGATTTTCAAGAAACGAATAAGCTTCAAATCATGCGAAATGAACAATTTAGCTTCAAATTCATGCGAAACACACGATTTCGATTCAAATTCGTGCAAAATAACGATTTTCAACAAACGATTTAGTTCAAATTCATGCGAAATGAACATTTTAGCTTCGAATTCATGCGAATTACACGATTTAGCCTCAAATCCACGCTAAACAAACGATTTAGCGTCAATTTCGTGCGAAATACACGATTTCGACTCAAGTTAGTGCGAAATACGCGATTTTCAAGAAACGAATAAGCTTCAAATCATGCGAAATGTACAATTTAGCTTCAAATTCATGCGAAACACACGATTTCGATCCAAATTCGTGCAAAATAGCGATTTTCAACAAACGATTTAGTTCACATTCATGCGAAATGAACATTTTAGTTTCAAATTCATGCGAAACACACGAATTAGCTTTAAATCCACGCGATAGAAACGATTTAACATCAATATCATGCGAAACACACGATTTCGACTCAAATTCGTGCGAAATACGCGTTTTTCAAGAAACGAATAAGCTTCAAATCATGCGGAATGAACAATTTAGGTTCAAATTCATGCGAATTACACGATTTAGCCTCAAATCCCCGCGAAACAAACGATTTATCTTCAATATCATGCGAAACACACGATTTCGACTCAAATTCGTGCGAAATACGCGATTTTCAATAAACGAATAAGCTTCAAATCATGCGAAATGAACAATTTAGCTTCAAATTCATGCGAATTACACGATTTAGCCTCAAATTCACGCGAAACAAACGATTTGTCTTCAATATGATTCGAAACACACGATTTCGACTCAAGTTCGTGCGAAATACGCGATTTTCAAGAAACGAATAAGCTTCAAATACATGCGAAATGAACATTTTAGCTTCAAAATTCATGCGAATTACATGATATAGCTTCAAGTCCAAGCGAATCAATCGATTGAGCGCCAATATCATGCGAAATACACGATTTCGAATCAAGTTCATGCGAAATACGCGATTTTCAACAGATGAATAAGCTTCAAATCATGCAAAATGAACAATTTAGCTCCAAATTCATATGAAATACACGAATTAGCTTTAAATCCACGCGATAGAAACGATTTAACATCAATATCATGCGAAACACACGATTTCGACTCAAATTCGTGCGAAATACGCGTTTTTCAAGAAACGAATAAGCTTCAAATCATGCGGAATGAACAATTTAGGTTCAAATTCATGCGAATTACACGATTTAGCCTCAAATCCCCGCGAAACAAACGATTTATCTTCAATATCATGCGAAACACACGATTTCGACTCAAATTCGTGCGAAATACGCGATTTTCAATAAACGAATAAGCTTCAAATCATGCGAAATGAACAATTTAGCTTCAAATTCATGCCAATTACACGATTTAGCCTCAAATTCACGCGAAACAAACGATTTGTCTTCAATATGATTCGAAACACACGATTTCGACTCAAGTTCGTGCGAAATACGCGATTTTCAAGAAACGAATAAGCTTCAAATACATGCGAAATGAACATTTTAGCTTCAAAATTCATGCGAATTACATGATATAGCTTCAAGTCCAAGCGAATCAAACGATTGAGCGCCAATATCATGCGAAATACACGATTTCGAATCAAGTTCATGCGAAATACGCGATTTTCAAGAAACGAATAAGCTTCAAATCATGCGAAATGAACAATTTAGCTTCAAATTCATGCGAAACACACGATTTCGATTCAAATTCGTGCAAAATAGCGATTTTCAACAAACGATTTAGTTCAAATTCATGCGAAATGAACATTTTAGCTTCAAATACATGCGAATTACACGATTTAGCCTCAAATCCACGCGAAACAAACGATTTAGCGTCAATTTCATGCGAAATACACGATTTCGACTCAAGGTGGTGCGAAATACGCGATTTTCAAGAAACGAATAATCTTCAAATCATGCGAAATGTACAATTTAGCTTCAAATTCATGCGAAACAAACGATTTCGATACAAATTCGTGCAAAATATCGTTTTTCAACAAACGATTTAGTTCACATTCATGCGAAATGAACATTTTAGTTTCAAATTCATGCGAAACACACGATTTCGACTCAAATTCGTGCGAAATACGCGATTTTCAATAAACGAATAAGCTTAAAATCATGCAAAATGAACAATTTAGCTCCAAATTCATATGAAATACACGAATTAGCTTTAAATCCACGCGATAGAAACGATTTAACATCAATATCATGCGAAACACACGATTTCGACTCAAATTCGTGCGAAATACGCGTTTTTCAAGAAACGAATAAGCTTCAAATCATGCGGAATGAACAATTTAGGTTCAAATTCATGCGAATTACACGATTTAGCCTCAAATCCCCGCGAAACAAACGATTTATCTTCAATATCATGCGAAACACACCATTTCGACTCAAATTCGTGCGAAATACGCGATTTTCAATAAACGAATAAACTTCAAATCATGCGAAATGAACAATTTAGCTTCAAATTCATGCGAATTACACGATTTAGCCTCAAATTCACGCGAAACAAACGATTTGTCTTCAATATGATTCGAAACACACGATTTCGACTCAAGTTCGTGCGAAATACGCGATTTTCAAGAAACGAATAAGCTTCAAATCATGCGAAATGTACAATTTAGCTTCAAATTCATGCGAAACACACGATATCGATTCAAATTCGTGCAAAATAGCGATTTTCAACAAACGATTTATTTCAAATACATGCGAAATGAACATTTTAGCTTCAAAATTCATGCGAATTACATGATATAGCTTCAAGTCCAAGCGAATCAAACGACTTAGCGCCAATATCATGCGAAATACACGATTTCGAGTCAAGTTCATGCGAAATACGCGATTTTCAAGAAACGAATAAGCTTCAAATCATGCGAAATGAACAATTTAGCTTCAAATTCATGCGAAACACACGATTTCGATTCAAATTCGTGCAAAATAGCGATTTTCAACAAACGATTTAGTTCAAATTCATGCGAAATGAACATTTTAGCTTCAAATACATGCGAATTACACGATTTAGCCTCAAATCCAGGCTAAACAAACGATTTAACATCAATATCATGCGAAACACACGATTTCGACTCAAATTCGTGCGAAATACGCGTTTTTCAAGAAACGAATAAGCTTCAAATCATGCGAAATGAACATGTTAGCTTCAAATTCATGCGAATTACACGATTTAGCCTCAAACAAACGATTTAGCCTCAAACAAATTCATGCGAAATGAACATTTTAGCTTCAACTTCATGCGAAACACAAGATTTCGAATCAAATTCGTGCAAGATAGCGATTTTCATCAAACGATTTAGTTCCCATTCATGCGAAATGATCATTTTAGCTTCAAATTCATGCGAAATACACGATTTAGCCTCAAATTCCCGCGAAACAAACGATTTATCTTCAATATCATGCGAAACACACGATTTCGACTCAAATTCGTGCGAAATACGCGATTTTCAATAAACGAATAAGCTTAAAATCATGCGAAATGAACAATTTAGCTTCAAATTCATGAGAAATACACGAATTAGCTGTAAATCCACGCGAAACAAACAATTTATCTTCAATATCATGCGAAACATACGGTTTCGACTCAAGTTCGTGAGAAATACGCGATTTTCAAGAGATAAATAAGCTTCAAATCATGCGAAATGAACAATTTAGGTTCACATTCATGGGAAATACACGAATTAGCTTTAAATCCAAGCGATACAAACGATTTAACTACAATATCATGCGAAACACACGATATCGATTCAAATTCGTGCGAAATACGCGATTTTCCAGAAACGAATAAGATTCAAATCATGCGAAATGAACAATTTAGGTTCAAATTCATGGGAAATACACGAATTAGCTTTAAATCCACGCGATACAAACGATTTAACTACAATATCATGCGAAACACACGATATCGATTCAAATTCGTGCAAAATAGCGATTTTCAAGAAACGATTTATTTCAAATACATGCGAAATGAACATTTTAGCTTTAAAATTCATGCGAATAACATGATATAGCTTCAAATCCAAGCGAATCAAACGATTTAGCTCCAATTTCATGCGAAATACACGATTTCGAATCAAGTTCATGCGAAATACGCGATTTTCAAGAAACGAATAAGCTTCAAATCATGCGAAATGAACAATTTAGCTTCAAATTCACGCGAAGCACACGATTTCGATTCAAATTCGTGCAAAATAGCGATTTACAACAGACGATTTAGTTCAAATTCATGCGAAATGAACATTTTAGCTTCAAATTCATGCGAATTACACGATTTAGCCTCAAATCCACGCGAAACAAACGATTTAGCGTCAATTTCATGCGAAATACACGATTTCGACTCAAGGTGGTGCGAAATACGCGATTTTCAAGAAATGAATAATCTTCAAATCATGCGAAATGTACAATTTAGCTTCAAATTCATGCGAAACAAACGATTTCGATACAAATTCGTGCAAAATATCGTTTTTCAACAAACGATTTAGTTCACATTCATGAGAAATGAACATTTTAGTTTCAAATTCATGCGAAACACACGATTTCGACTCAAATTCGTGCGAAATACGCGATGTTCAACAGATGAATAAGCTTCAAATCATGCAAAATGAACAATTTAGCTCCAAATTCATATGAAATACACGAATTAGCTTTAAATCCACCCGATAGAAACGATTTAACATCAATATCATGCGAAACACACGATTTCGACTCAAATTCGTGCGAAATACGCGTTTTTCAAGAAACGAATAAGCTTCAAATCATGCGGAATGAACAATTTAGGTTCATATTCATGCGAATTACACGATTTAGACTCAAATCCCCGCGAAACAAACGATTTATCTTCAATATCATGCGAAACACACGATTTCGACTCAAATTCGTGCGAAATACGCGATTTTCAAGAAACGAATAAGCTTCAAATCATGCGAAATGTACAATTTAGCTTCAAATTCATGCGAAACACACGATATCGATTCAAATTCGTGCAAAATAGCGATTTTCAACAAACAATTTATTTCAAATACATGCGAAATGAACATTTTAGCTTCAAAATTCATGCGAATTACATGATATAGCTTCAAATCCAAGCGAATCAAACGATTTAGCGCCAATTTCATGCGAAATACACGATTTCGAATCAAGTTCGTGCGAAATACGCGATTTTCAAGAAACGAATAAGATTCAAATCATGCGAAATGTACAATTTAGCTTCAAATTCATGCAAAACACACGATTTCGATCCAAATACGTGCAAAATAGCGATTTTCATCAAACGATTTAGTTCAAATTCATGCGAAATGAACATTTTAGCTTCATATTCATGCGAATTACACGATTTAGCCTCAAATCCACGCGAAACAATCGTTTTAGCGTCAATTTCATGCGAAATACACGATTTCGACTCAAGTTCGTGCGAAATACGCGATTTTCAAGAAAGGAATAAGCTTCAAATCATGCGAAAGGAACAATTTAGCTTCAAATTCATGCGAAACAAACAATTTCGATACAAATTCGTGCAAAATAGCGTTTTTCAACAAACGATTTAGTTCAAATTCATGCGAAATGAATATTTTAGCTTCAAATTCGTGCGAAACACACGATTTCGACTCAAATTCGTGCGAAATACGCGATTTTCAACAGATGAAAAAGCTTCAAATCATGCAAAATGAACAATTTAGCTTCAAATTCATACGAAATACACGAATTAGCTTTAAATCCACGCGATAGAAACGATTTAACATCAATATCATGCGAAACACACGATTTCGCCACAAATTCGTGCAAAATAGCGATTTACAATAAACGACTTAGCTTCAAATTCATACGAAATGAACATTTTAGCTTCAAATTCATGCGAAACACAAGATTTCGAATCAAATTC
Organism: Megalopta genalis; assembly: GCF_051020955.1. Classification (NCBI taxonomy): domain Eukaryota; kingdom Metazoa; phylum Arthropoda; class Insecta; order Hymenoptera; family Halictidae; genus Megalopta; species Megalopta genalis. The sequence continues at coordinate 9,975 of NW_027476854.1, forward strand.
GTGCAAAATAGCGATTTTCAACAAACGATTTAGTTCACATTCATGCGAAATGATCATTTTAGTTTCAAATTCATGCGAATTACACGATTTAGCATCAAATCCCCGCGAAACAAACGATTTATCTTCAATATCATGCAAAACACACGATTGCGACTCAAATTCGTGCGAAATACGCGATTTTCAATAAACGAATAAGCTTCAAATCATGCGAAATGAACAATTTAGCTTCAAATTCATGCGAATTACACGATTTAGCCTCAAATTCACGCGAAACAAACGATTTGTCTTCAATATGATTCGAAACACACGATTTCGACTCAAGTTCGTGCGAAATACGCGATTTTCAAGAAACGAATAAGCTTCAAATCATGCGAAATGTACAATTTAGCTTCAAATTCATGCGAAACACACGATTTCGATCCAAATACGTGCAAAATAGCGATTTTCAACAAACGATTTAGTTCAAATTCATGCGAAATGAACATTTTAGCTTCATATTCATGCGAATTACACGATTTAGCCTCAAATCCACGCGAAACAATCGTTTTAGCGTCAATTTCATGCGAAATACACGATTTCGACTCAAGTTCGTGCGAAATACGCGATTTTCAAGAAAGGAATAAGCTTCAAATCATGCGAAATGAACAATTTAGCTTCAAATTCATGCGAAACAAACGATTTCGATACAAATTCGTGCAAAATAGCGTTTTTCAACAAACGATTTAGTTCAAATTCATGCGAAATGAATATTTTAGCTTCAAATTCGTGCGAAACACACGATTTCGACTCAAATTCGTGCGAAATACGCGATTTTCAACAGATGAAAAAGCTTCAAATCATGCAAAATGCACAATTTAGCTTCAAATTCATACGAAATACACGAATTAGCTTTAAATCCACGCGATAGAAACGATTTAACATCAATATCATGCGAAACACACGATTTCGCCACAAATTCGTGCAAAATAGCGATTTACAATAAACGATTTAGCTTCAAATTCATACGAAATGAACATTTTAGCTTCAAATTCATGCGAAACACAAGATTTCGAATCAAATTCGTGCAAAATAGCGATTTTCAACAAACGATTTAGTTCACATTCATGCGAAATGATCATTTTAGTTTCAAATTCATGCGAATTACACGATTTAGCCTCAAATCCCCGCGAAACAAACGATTTATCTTCAATATCATGCGAAACACACGATTGCGACTCAAATTCGTGCGAAATACGCGATTTTCAATAAACGAATAAGCTTCAAATCATGCGAAATGAACAATTTAGCTTCAAATTCATGCGAATTACACGATTTAGCCTCAAATTCACGCGAAACAAACGATTTGTCTTCAATATGATTCGAAACACACGATTTCGACTCAAGTTCGTGCGAAATACGCGATTTTCAAGAAACGAATAAGCTTCAAATCATGCGAAATGTACAATTTAGCTTCAAATTCACGCGGAACACACGATATCGATTCAAATTCGTGCAAATAGCGATTTTCAACAAACGATTTATTTCAAATACATGCGAAATGAACATTTTTGCTTCAAAATTCATGCGAATTACATGATATAGCTTCAAGTCCAAGCGAATCAAACGATTGAGCGCCAATATCATGCGAAATACACGATTTCGAATCAAGTTCGTGCGAAATACGCGATTTTCAAGAAACGAATAAGCTTCAAATCATGCGAAATGTACAATTTAGCTTCAAATTCATGCGAAACACACGATTTCGATCCAAATACGTGCAAAATAGCGATTTTCAACAAACGATTTAGTTCAAATTCATGCGAAATGAACATTTTAGCTTCATATTCATGCGAATTACACGATTTATCCTCAAATCCACGCGAAACAATCGATTTAGCGTCAATTTCATGCGAAATACACGATTTCGACTCAAGTTCGTGCGAAATACGCGATTTTCAAGAAAGGAATAAGCTTCAAATCATGCGAAACAAACGATTTCGATACAAATTCGTGCAAAATAGCGTTTTTCAACAAACGATTTAGTTCAAATTCATGCGAAATGAATATTTTAGCTTCAAATTCGTGCGAAACACACGATTTCGACTCAAATTCGTGCGAAATACGCGATTTTCAACAGATGAAAAAGCTTCAAATCATGCAAAATGAACAATTTAGCTTCAAATTCATACGAAATACACGAATTAGCTTTAAATCCACGCGATAGAAACGATTTAACATCAATATCATGCGAAACACACGATTTCGCCACAAATTCGTGCAAAATAGCGATTTACAATAAACGATTTAGCTTCAAATTCATACGAAATGAACATTTTAGCTTCAAATTCATGCGAAACACAAGATTTCGAATCAAATTCGTGCAAAATAGCGATTTTCAACAAACGATTTAGTTCACATTCATGCGAAATGATCATTTTAGTTTCAAATTCATGCGAATTACACGATTTAGCCTCAAATCCCCGCGAAACAAACGATTTATCTTCAATATCATGCGAAACACACGATTGCGACTCAAATTCGTGCGAAATACGCGATTTTCAATAAACGAATAAGCTTCAAATCATGCGAAATGAACAATTTAGCTTCAAATTCATGCGAATTACACGATTTAGCCTCAAATTCACGCGAAACAAACGATTTGTCTTCAATATGATTCGAAACACACGATTTCGACTCAAGTTCGTGCGAAATACGCGATTTTCAAGAAACGAATAAGCTTCAAATCATGCGAAATGTACAATTTAGCTTCAAATTCATGCGAAACACACGATATCGATTAAAATTCGTGCAAAATAGCGATTTTAAACAAACGATTTATTTCAAATACATGCGAAATGAACATTTTAGCTTCAAATTTCATGCGAATTACATGATATATCTTCAAATCCAAACGAATCAAACGATTTAGCGCCAATTTCAAGCGAAATACACGATTTCGAATCAAGTTCATGCGAAATACGCGATTTTCAAGAAACGAATAAGCTTCAAATCATGCGAAATGAACAATTTAGCTTCAAATTCAAGCGAAACACACGATTTCGATTCAAATTCGTGCAAAATAGCGATTTTCAACAAACGATTTAGTTCAAATTCATACGAAATGAACATTTTAGCTTCGAATTCATGCGAATTACACGATTTAGCCTCAAATCCACGCTATACAAACGATTTAGCGTCAATTTCGTGCGAAATACACGATTTCGACTCAAGTTCGTGCGAAATACGCGATTTTCAAGAAACGAATAAGCTTCAAATCATGCGAAATGTACAATTTAGCTTCAAATTCATGCGAAACACACGATTTCGATCCAAATTCGTGCAAAATAGCGATTTTCAACAATCGATTTAGTTCAAATTCATGCGAAATGAACATTTCAGCTTCAAATTCGTGCGAAACACACGATTTCGACTCAAATTCGTGCGAAATACGCGATTTTCAACAGATGAATAAGCTTCAAATCATGCAAAATGAACAATTTAGCTCCAAATTCATATGAAATACACGAATTAGCTTTAAATCCACGCGATAGAAACGATTTAACATCAATATCATGCGAAACACACGATTTCGACTCAAATTCGTGCGAAATACGCGTTTTTCAAGAAACGAATAAGCTTCAAATCATGCGAAATGAACATGTTAGCTTCAAATTCATGCGAAACACAAGATTTCGAATCAAATTCGTGCAAGATAGCGATTTTCAACAAACGATTTAGTTCCCATTCATGCGAAATGATCATTTTAGCTTCAAATTCATGCGAAATACACGATTTACCCTCAAATTCCCGCGAAACAAACGATTTATCTTCAATATCATGCGAAACACACGATTTCGACTCAAATTCGTGCGAAATACGCGATTTTCAATAAACGAATAAGCTTAAAATCATGCGAAATGAACAATTTAGCTTCAAATTCATGAGAAATACACGAATTAGCTGTAAATCCACGCGATACAAACGATTTAACTACAATATCATGCGAAACACACGATATCGATTCAAGTTCATGCGAAATACGCGATTTTCAAGAAACGAATAAGCTTCAAATCATGCGAAATGAACAATTTAGCTTCAAATTCATGCGAAGCACACGATTTCGATTCAAATTCGTGCAAAATAGCGATTTACAACAAACGATTTAGTTCAAATTCATGCGAAATGAACATTTTAGCTTCAAATTCATGCGAATTACACGATTGAGCCTCAAATCCACGCGAAACAAACGATTTAGCGTCAATTTCATGCGAAATACACGATTTCGACTCAAGGTGGTGCGAAATACGCGATTTTCAAGAAACGAATAATCTTCAAATCATGCGAAATGTACAATTTAGCTTCAAATTCATGCGAAACAAACGATTTCGATACAAATTCGTGCAAAATATCGTTTTTCAACAAACGATTTAGTTCACATTCATGCGAAATGAACATTTTAGTTTCAAATTCATGCGAAACACACGATTTCGACTCAAATTCGTGCGAAATACGCGATTTTCAACAGATGAATAAGCTTCAAATCATGCAAAATGAACAATTTAGCTCCAAATTCATATGAAATACACTAATTAGCTTTAAATCCACGCGATAGAAACGATTTAACATCAATATCATGCGAAACACACGATTTCGACTCAAATTCGTGCGAAATACGCGTTTTTCAAGAAACGAATAAGCTTCAAATCATGCGGAATGAACAATTTACGTTCAAATTCATGCGAATTACACGATTTAGCCTCAAATCCCCGCGAAACAAACGATTTATCTTCAATATCATGCGAAACACACGATTTCGACTCAAATTCGTGCGAAATACGCGATTTTCAATAAACGAATAAGCTTCAAATCATGCGAAATGAACAATTTAGCTTCAAATTCATGCGAATTACACGATTTAGCCTCAAATTCACGCGAAACAAACGATTTGTCTTCAATATGATTCGAAACACACGATTTCGACTCAAGTTCGTGCGAAATACGCGATTTTCAAGAAACGAATAAGCTTCAAATCATGCGAAATGTACAATTTAGGTTCAAATTCACGCGAAACACACGATATCGATTCAAATTCGTGCAAAATAGCGATTTTCAACAAACGATTTATTTCAAATACATGCGAAATGAACATTTTAGCTTCAAAATTCATGCGAATTACATGATATAGCTTCAAGTCCAAGCGAATCAAACGATTGAGCGCCAATATCATGCGAAATACACGATTTCGAATCAAGTTCATGCGAAATACGCGATTTTCAAGAAACGAATAAGCTTCAAATCATGCGAAATGAACAATTTAGCTTCAAATTCACGCGAAACACACGATTTCGATTCAAATTCGTGCAAAATAGCGATTTTCAACAAACGATTTAGTTCAAATTCATGCGAAATGAACATTTTAGCTTCAAATACATGCGAATTACACGATTTAGCCTCAAATCCACGCTATACAAACGATTTAGCGTCAATTTCGTGCGAAATACACTATTTCGACTCAAGTTCGTGCGAAATACGCGATTTTCAAGAAACGAATAAGCTTCAAATCATGCGAAATGTACAATTTAGCTTCAAATTCATGCGAAACACACGATTTCGATCCAAATTCGTGCAAAATAGCGATTTTCAACAATCGATTTAGTCCAAATTCATGCGAAATGAACATTTCAGCTTCAAATTCGTGCGAAACACACGATTTCGACTCAAATTCGTGCGAAATACGCGTTTTTCAAGAAACGAATAAGCTTCAAATCATGCGAAATGAACATGTTAGCTTCAAATTCATTCGAATTACACGATTTAGCCTCAAACAAACGATTTAGCCTCAAACAAATTCATGCGAAATGAACATTTTAGCTTCAAATTCATGCGAAATACAAGATTTCGAATCAAATTCGTGCAAGATAGCGATTTTCAACAAACGATTTAGTTCCCATTCATGCGAAATGATCATTTTAGCTTCAAATTCATGCGAATTACACGATTTAGCCTCAAATTCCAGCGAATCAAACGATTTAGCGCCAATTTCATGCGAAACACAAGATTTCGAATCAAATTCGTGCAAAATAGCGATTTTCAACAAACGATTTAGTTCACATTCATGCGAAATGATCATTTTAGCTTCAAATTCATGCGAATTACACGATTTAGGCTCAAATTCCCGCGGAACAAACGATTTATCTTCAATATCATGCGAAACACACGATTTCGACTCAAATTCGTGCGAAATACGCGATTTTCAATAAACGAATAAGCTTCAAATCATGCGAAATGAACAATTTAGCTTCAAATTCATGAGAAATTCACGAATTAGCTGTAAATCCACGCGAAACAAACGATTTATCTTCAATATCATGCGAAACACACGATTTCGACTCAAGTTCGTGCGAAATACGCGATTTTCAAGAGATGAATAAGCTTCAAATCATGCGAAATGAACAATTTAGGTTCAAATTCATGGGAAATACACAAATTAGCTTTAAATCCACGCGATACAAACGATTTAACTACAATATCATGCGAAACACACGATATCGATTCAAATTCGTGCGAAATACGCGATTTAGCCTCAAACAAACGATTTAGCCTCAAACAAATTCATGCGAAATGAACAGTTTAGCTTCAAATCCATGCGAAACACAAGATTTCGAATCAAATTCGTGCAAAATAGCGATTTTCAACAAACGATTTAGTTCACATTCATGCGAAATGATCATTTTAGCGTCAAATTCATGCGAATTACACGCTTTAGCCTCAAATTCCCGCGAAACAAACGATTTATCTTCAATATCATGCGAAACACACGATTTCGACTCAAATTCGTGCGAAATACGCGATTTTCAATAAACGAATAAGCTTCAAATCATGCGAAATGAACAATTTAGCTTCAAATTCATGAGAAAAACACGAACTAGCTGTAAATCCACGCGAAACAAACGATTTATCTTCAATATCATGCGAAACACACGATTTCGACACAAGTTCGTGCGAAATACGCGATTTTCAAGAAATGAATAAGCTTCGAATCATGCGAAATGAACAATTTAGGTTCAAATTCATGGGAAATACACGAATTAGCTTTAAATCCACGCGATACAAACGATTTAACTACAATATCATGCGAAACACACGATATCGATTCAAATTCGTGCGAAATACGCGATTTTCAATAAACGAATAAGCTTAAAATCATGCGAAATGAACAATTTAGCTTCAAATTCATGAGAAATACACGAATTAGCTGTAAATCCACGCGAAACAAACAATTTATCTTCAATATCATGCGAAACATACGATTTCGACTCAAGTTCGTGAGAAATACGCGATTTTCAAGAGATGAATAAGCTTCAAATCATGCGAAATGAACAATTTAGGTTCAAATTCATGGGAAATACACGAATTAGCTTTAAATCCAAGCGACACAAACGATTTAACTACAATATCATGCGAAACACACGATATGGATTCAAATTCGTGCGAAATACGCGATTTTCCAGAAACGAATAAGATTCAAATCATGCGAAATGAACAATTTAGGTTCAAATTCATGGGAAATACACGAATTAGCTTTAAATCCACGCGATACAAACGATTTAACTACAATATCATGCGAAACACACGATTTCGAATCAAGTTCGTGCGAAATACGCGATTTTCAAGAAACGAATAAGCTTCAAATCATGCGAAATGTACAATTTAGCTTCAAATTCATGCGAAACACACGATTTCGATCCAAATTCGTGCAAAATAGCGATTTTCAACAATCGATTTAGTTCAAATTCATGCGAAATGAACATTTCAGCTTCAAATTCGTGCGAAACACAAGATTTCGACTCAAATTCGTGCGAAATACGCGATTTTCAACAGATGAATAAGCTTCAAATCATGCAAAATGAACAATTTAGCTCCAAATTCATATGAAATACACGAATTAGCTTTAAATCCACGCGATAGAAACGATTTAACATCAATATCATGCGAAACACACGATTTCGAATCAAATTCGTGCGAAATACGCGTTTTTCAAGAAACAAATAAGCTTCAAATCATGCGAAATGAACATGTTAGCTTCAAATTCATGCGAATTACACGATTTAGCCTCAAACAAACGATTTAGCCTCAAACAAATTCATGCGAAATGAACAATTTAGCTTCAAATTCATGCGAAGCACACGATTTCGATTCAAATTCGTGCAAAATAGCGATTTTCAACAAAGGATTTAGTTCAAATTCATGCGAAATGAACATTTTAGCTTCAAATTCATGCGAATTACACGATTTAGCCTCAAATCCACGCGAAACAAACGATTTAGCGTCAATTTCATGCGAAATACACGATTTCGACTCAAGGTCGTGCGAAATACGCGATTTTCAAGAAACGAATAAGCTTCAAACCATACGAAATGAACAATTTAGCTTCAAATTCATGCGAAACACACGATTTCGACTCAAATTCGTGCGAAATACGCGATTTTCAATAAACGAATAAGCTTCAAATCATGCGAAATGAACAATTTAGCTTCAAATTCATGAGAAATACACGAATTAGCTGTAAATCCACGCGAAACAAAAGATTTATCTTCAATATTGTTAGGTCTCGCGACGTATTGCGTAGCGTGTAAATTATCATGTAAGACTTTATATACGAATAGCCGATAAGCATAGGTTAGCCGTTAGACAATTAAGTAATAACAACTATACCGATTCGCATGCATAGCACCGCGCATAATACACCTTAAGTCAAACATAGTACTGGCGCCAACCCGTCGCGCCAGCCTGTCGCCGTTCTTCCGTACAACCACTTTTCCTCTCGCCTACCCTTTTAAGATCCCTTATCGATACATATATCTCCACTTGCACTTTTCCTCTCGCCTACCCTTTTAAGATCCCTTACCATTACACAAAATTTCACTTATCTTGCCCTCGCCTACCCTTCACGACCCTTTCAACCCTTGTATACCTGCTTCACTTTCCCGGCCGCCGTCTCGACGCCTACGCCGGCGCCCCGTACCTCTGACGTAGGCAGCCCCACTCTCCGCCGCACCGAACGCGCGCACGCAGCGACCCCCACTCCTCGACGTACCAGAGGAGCTCCGAGCAGCGGCTCGGAACATCAGTTCTACCTCCGCCGTCTCCTGGACTAGACGTCCACCGCCAGCACTCCGCATAGTGCTACGCGTTACTATTTCCATTTCGACTCTGAATCTTAGCTCGTACTTAACAATTTTAAGTCTCTTAAAGTATAAGTCTACGAGTGTAACTTTAATTCAAGAATATACTACTTTTATTTCATATACATAAATTCAGTGAAAGTTATTATCAACTACCAGTTCCTTAAACTAACTTCGACGTTAACATAATTCAACATCGGCTTGGTGATTACTGTCTAGTATCGGCTGGACAATTGCTTACTTGATAATTTTCGTAATTAGTGAATTCGCTTTCGTGCGCCTTGGAGCACGCCCCGTATGCTCGGCACGAACGTATATTCTCCTAGAGAAATAGCCCTTTCTACCAGTGTGCGTTGGACGCTCGCCCCGTAAGCGCCGCACTAGTAGAGAGTCGTACCATTGCCACTATTTGCACGTTGCATTAGCCTCACGCTTGTATTAACGTCCATGCCAAAACACGCCGGTCTGTCTTATCAATTGAGGAAGCTACGCCGATCCCACGCGGAACGCCCGCAACACTCACGTGATCCTGCACTCACGGTTAACGCCGTCATAGAAGCCCGTCTACGACAGCTGCTGCAAGCTGCCCAGACTCCCTGGACAACGCCAAGGCCAACGTTCCGGCTTCTATCCTCGACGTCGCCAAGATCCCCGAAGCCGACCCGAAACGACTAGTCTACTTCATCCTCGCACGACGTACTAACAGCGTGCCGATTAGAATACCCCGCCCGGTGAGTGCTGAATTGTGAATCGCCTGCAAGCGCCTCGTGGTTATCCCAGTTAGACGCGGACGCCCCGCGCCGCATGAACGAAAAGATTGCAATTTACGTTTAAACTCCGTGGAATTCGACGCGTACACTAGTCAACGCGATTTCCGATCCCCGGGACGTAACAGCTTCAAATCATGCGAAATGAACAATTTAGGTTCAAATTCATGGGAAATACACGAATTAGCTTTAAATCCACGCGAAACAAACGATTTATCTTCAATATCATGCGAAACACACGATTTCGACTCAAGTTCGTGCGAAATACGCGATTTTCAAGAGATGAATAAGCTTCAAATCATGCGAAATGAACAATTTAGGTTCAAATTCATGGGAAATACACAAATTAGCTTTAAATCCACGCGATACAAACGATTTAACTACAATATCATGCGAAACACACGATATCGATTCAAATTCGTGCGAAATACGCGATTTAGCCTCAAACAAACGATTTAGCCTCAAACAAATTCATGCGAAATGAACAGTTTAGCTTCAAATCCATGCGAAACACAAGATTTCGAATCAAATTCGTGCAAAATAGCGATTTTCAACAAACGATTTAGTTCACATTCATGCGAAATGATCATTTTAGCGTCAAATTCATGCGAATTACACGCTTTAGCCTCAAATTCCCGCGAAACAAACGATTTATCTTCAATATCATGCGAAACACACGATTTCGACTCAAATTCGTGCGAAATACGCGATTTTCAATAAACGAATAAGCTTCAAATCATGCGAAATGAACAATTTAGCTTCAAATTCATGAGAAAAACACGAACTAGCTGTAAATCCACGCGAAACAAACGATTTATCTTCAATATCATGCGAAACACACGATTTCGACACAAGTTCGTGCGAAATACGCGATTTTCAAGAAATGAATAAGCTTCGAATCATGCGAAATGAACAATTTAGGTTCAAATTCATGGGAAATACACGAATTAGCTTTAAATCCACGCGATACAAACGATTTAACTACAATATCATGCAAAACACACGATATCGATTCAAATTCGTGCGAAATACGCGATTTTCAATAAACGAATAAGCTTAAAATCATGCGAAATGAACAATTTAGCTTCAAATTCATGAGAAATACACGAATTAGCTGTAAATCCACGCGAAACAAACAATTTATCTTCAATATCATGCGAAACATACGATTTCGACTCAAGTTCGTGAGAAATACGCGATTTTCAAGAGATGAATAAGCTTCAAATCATGCGAAATGAACAATTTAGGTTCAAATTCATGGGAAATACACGAATTAGCTTTAAATCCAAGCGATACAAACGATTTAACTACAATATCATGCGAAACACACGATATGGATTCAAATTCGTGCGAAATACGCGATTTTCCAGAAACGAATAAGATTCAAATCATGCGAAATGAACAATTTAGGTTCAAATTCATGGGAAATACACGAATTAGCTTTAAATCCACGCGATACAAACGATTTAACTACAATATCATGCGAAACACACGATTTCGAATCAAGTTCATGTGAAATACGCGATTTTCAAGAAACGAATAAGCTTCAAATCATGCGAAATGAACAATTTAGCTTCAAATTCATGCGAAGCACACGATTTCGATTCAAATTCGTGCAAAATAGCGATTTTCAACAATCGATTTAGTTCAAATTCATGCGAAATGAACATTTCAGCTTCAAATTCGTGCGAAACACACGATTTCGACTCAAATTCGTGCGAAATACGCGATTTTCAACAGATGAATAAGCTTCAAATCATGCAAAATGAACAATTTAGCTCCAAATTCATATGAAATACACGAATTAGCTTTAAATCCACGCGATAGAAACGATTTGTCTTCAATATGATTCGAAACACACGATTTCGACTCAAGTTCGTGCGAAATACGCGATTTTCAAGAAACGAATAAGCTTCAAATCATGCGAAATGTACAATTTAGCTTCAAATTCATGCGAAACACACGATATCGATTCAAATTCGTGCAAAATAGCGATTTTCAACAAACGATTTATTTCAAATACATGCGAAATGAACATTTTAGCTTCAAATTTCATGCGAATTACATGATATATCTTCAAATCCAAACGAATCAAACGATTTAGCGCCAATTTCAAGCGAAATACACGATTTCGAATCAAGTTCATGCGAAATACGCGATTTTCAAGAAACGAATAAGCTTCAAATCATGCGAAATGAACAATTTAGCTTCAAATTCATGCGAAACACACGATTTCGATTCAAATTCGTGCAAAATAGCGATTTTCAACAAACGATTTAGTTCAAATTCATGCGAAATGAACATTTTAGCTTCGAATTCATGCGAATTACACGATTTAGCCTCAAATCCACGCTATACAAACGATTTAGCGTCAATTTCGTGCGAAATACACGATTTCGACTCAAGTTCGTGCGAAATACGCGATTTTCAAGAAACGAATAAGCTTCAAATCATGCGAAATGTACAATTTAGCTTCAAATTCATGCGAAACACACGATTTCGATCCAAATTCGTGCAAAATAGCGATTTTCAACAATCGATTTAGTTCAAATTCATGCGAAATGAACATTTCAGCTTCAAATTCGTGCGAAACACAAGATTTCGACTCAAATTCGTGCGAAATACGCGATTTTCAACAGATGAATAAGCTTCAAATCATGCAAAATGAACAATTTAGCTCCAAATTCATATGAAATACACGAATTAGCTTTAAATCCACGCGATAGAAACGATTTAACATCAATATCATGCGAAACACACGATTTCGAATCAAATTCGTGCGAAATACGCGTTTTTCAAGAAACGAATAAGCTTCAAATCATGCGAAATGAACATGTTAGCTTCAAATTCATGCGAATTACACGATTTAGCCTCAAACAAACGATTTAGCCTCAAACAAATTCATGCGAAATGAACAATTTAGCTTCAAATTCATGCGAAGCACACGATTTCGATTCAAATTCGTGCAAAATAGCGATTTTCAACAAAGGATTTAGTTCAAATTCATGCGAAATGAACATTTTAGCTTCAAATTCATGCGAATTACACGATTTAGCCTCAAATCCACGCGAAACAAACGATTTAGCGTCAATTTCATGCGAAATACACGATTTCGACTCAAGGTCGTGCGAAATACGCGATTTTCAAGAAACGAATAAGCTTCAAACCATACGAAATGAACAATTTAGCTTCAAATTCATGCGAAACACACGATTTCGACTCAAATTCGTGCGAAATACGCGATTTTCAATAAACGAATAAGCTTCAAATCATGCGAAATGAACAATTTAGCTTCAAATTCATGAGAAATACACGAATTAGCTGTAAATCCACGCGAAACAAAAGATTTATCTTCAATATTGTTAGGTCTCGCGACGTATTGCGTAGCGTGTAAATTATCATGTAAGACTTTATATACGAATAGCCGATAAGCATAGGTTAGCCGTTAGACAATTAAGTAATAACAACTATACCGATTCGCATGCATAGCACCGCGCATAATACACCTTAAGTCAAACATAGTACTGGCGCCAACCCGTCGCGCCAGCCTGTCGCCGTTCTTCCGTACAACCACTTTTCCTCTCGCCTACCCTTTTAAGATCCCTTATCGATACATATATCTCCACTTGCACTTTTCCTCTCGCCTACCCTTTTAAGATCCCTTACCATTACACAAAATTTCACTTATCTTGCCCTCGCCTACCCTTCACGACCCTTTCAACCCTTGTATACCTGCTTCACTTTCCCGGCCGCCGTCTCGACGCCTACGCCGGCGCCCCGTACCTCTGACGTAGGCAGCCCCACTCTCCGCCGCACCGAACGCGCGCACGCAGCGACCCCCACTCCTCGACGTACCAAAGGAGCTCCGAGCAGCGGCTCGGAACATCAGTTCTACCTCCGCCGTCTCCTGGACTAGACGTCCACCGCCAGCACTCCGCATAGTGCTACGCGTTACTATTTCCATTTCGACTCTGAATCTTAGCTCGTACTTAACAATTTTAAGTCTCTTAAAGTATAAGTCTACGAGTGTAACTTTAATTCAAGAATATACTACTTTTATTTCATATACATAAATTCAGTGAAAGTTATTATCAACTACCAGTTCCTTAAACTAACTTCGACGTTAACATAATTCAACATCGGCTTGGTGATTACTGTCTAGTATCGGCTGGACAATTGCTTACTTGATAATTTTCGTAATTAGTGAATTCGCTTTCGTGCGCCTTGGAGCACGCCCCGTATGCTCGGCACGAACGTATATTCTCCTAGAGAAATAGCCCTTTCTACCAGTGTGCGTTGGACGCTCGCCCCGTAAGCGCCGCACTAGTAGAGAGTCGTACCATTGCCACTATTTGCACGTTGCATTAGCCTCACGCTTGTATTAACGTCCATGCCAAAACACGCCGGTCTGTCTTATCAATTGAGGAAGCTACGCCGATCCCACGCGGAACGCCCGCAACACTCACGTGATCCTGCACTCACGGTTAACGCCGTCATAGAAGCCCGTCTACGACAGCTGCTGCAAGCTGCCCAGACTCCCTGGACAACGCCAAGGCCAACGTTCCGGCTTCTATCCTCGACGTCGCCAAGATCCCCGAAGCCGACCCGAAACGACTAGTCTACTTCATCCTCGCACGACGTACTAACAGCGTGCCGATTAGAATACCCCGCCCGGTGAGTGCTGAATTGTGAATCGCCTGCAAGCGCCTCGTGGTTATCCCAGTTAGACGCGGACGCCCCGCGCCGCATGAACGAAAAGATTGCAATTTACGTTTAAACTCCGTGGAATTCGACGCGTACACTAGTCAACGCGATTTCCGATTCCCGGGACGTAACAGCTTCAAATCATGCGAAATGAACAATTTAGGTTCAAATTCATGGGAAATACACGAATTAGCTTTAAATCCACGCGAAACAAACGATTTATCTTCAATATCATGCGAAACACACGATTTCGACTCAAGTTCGTGCGAAATACGCGATTTTCAAGAGATGAATAAGCTTCAAATCATGCGAAATGAACAATTTAGGTTCAAATTCATGGGAAATACACAAATTAGCTTTAAATCCACGCGATACAAACGATTTAACTACAATATCATGCGAAACACACGATATCGATTCAAATTCGTGCGAAATACGCGATTTAGCCTCAAACAAACGATTTAGCCTCAAACAAATTCATGCGAAATGAACAGTTTAGCTTCAAATCCATGCGAAACACAAGATTTCGAATCAAATTCGTGCAAAATAGCGATTTTCAACAAACGATTTAGTTCACATTCATGCGAAATGATCATTTTAGCGTCAAATTCATGCGAATTACACGCTTTAGCCTCAAATTCCCGCGAAACAAACGATTTATCTTCAATATCATGCGAAACACACGATTTCGACTCAAATTCGTGCGAAATACGCGATTTTCAATAAACGAATAAGCTTCAAATCATGCGAAATGAACAATTTAGCTTCAAATTCATGAGAAAAACACGAACTAGCTGTAAATCCACGCGAAACAAACGATTTATCTTCAATATCATGCGAAACACACGATTTCGACACAAGTTCGTGCGAAATACGCGATTTTCAAGAAATGAATAAGCTTCGAATCATGCGAAATGAACAATTTAGGTTCAAATTCATGGGAAATACACGAATTAGCTTTAAATCCACGCGATACAAACGATTTAACTACAATATCATGCGAAACACACGATATCGATTCAAATTCGTGCGAAATACGCGATTTTCAATAAACGAATAAGCTTAAAATCATGCGAAATGAACAATTTAGCTTCAAATTCATGAGAAATACACGAATTAGCTGTAAATCCACGCGAAACAAACAATTTATCTTCAATATCATGCGAAACATACGATTTCGACTCAAGTTCGTGAGAAATACGCGATTTTCAAGAGATGAATAAGCTTCAAATCATGCGAAATGAACAATTTAGGTTCAAATTCATGGGAAATACACGAATTAGCTTTAAATCCAAGCGATACAAACGATTTAACTACAATATCATGCGAAACACACGATATGGATTCAAATTCGTGCGAAATACGCGATTTTCCAGAAACGAATAAGATTCAAATCATGCGAAATGAACAATTTAGGTTCAAATTCATGGGAAATACACGAATTAGCTTTAAATCCACGCGATACAAACGATTTAACTACAATATCATGCGAAACACACGATTTCGAATCAAGTTCATGTGAAATACGCGATTTTCAAGAAACGAATAAGCTTCAAATCATGCGAAATGAACAATTTAGCTTCAAATTCATGCGAAGCACACGATTTCGATTCAAATTCGTGCAAAATAGCGATTTTCAACAATCGATTTAGTTCAAATTCATGCGAAATGAACATTTCAGCTTCAAATTCGTGCGAAACACACGATTTCGACTCAAATTCGTGCGAAATACGCGATTTTCAACAGATGAATAAGCTTCAAATCATGCAAAATGAACAATTTAGCTCCAAATTCATATGAAATACACGAATTAGCTTTAAATCCACGCGATAGAAACGATTTGTCTTCAATATGATTCGAAACACACGATTTCGACTCAAGTTCGTGCGAAATACGCGATTTTCAAGAAACGAATAAGCTTCAAATCATGCGAAATGTACAATTTAGCTTCAAATTCATGCGAAACACACGATATCGATTCAAATTCGTGCAAAATAGCGATTTTCAACAAACGATTTATTTCAAATACATGCGAAATGAACATTTTAGCTTCAAATTTCATGCGAATTACATGATATATCTTCAAATCCAAACGAATCAAACGATTTAGCGCCAATTTCAAGCGAAATACACGATTTCGAATCAAGTTCATGCGAAATACGCGATTTTCAAGAAACGAATAAGCTTCAAATCATGCGAAATGAACAATTTAGCTTCAAATTCATGCGAAACACACGATTTCGATTCAAATTCGTGCAAAATAGCGATTTTCAACAAACGATTTAGTTCAAATTCATGCGAAATGAACATTTTAGCTTCAAATTCATGCGAATTACACGATTTAGCCTCAAATCCACGCTAAACAAACGATTTAGCGTCAATTTCGTGCGAAATACACGATTTCGACTCAAGTTCGTGCGAAATACGCGATTTTCAAGAAACGAATAAGCTTCAAATCATGCGAAATGAACAATTTAGCTTCAAATTCATGAGAAATTCACGAATTAGCTGTAAATCCACGCGAAACAAACGATTTATCTTCAATATCATGCGAAAAACACGAATTCGACTCAAATTCGTGCGAAATACGCGTTTTTCAAGAAACGAATAAGCTTCAAATCATGCGAAATGAACATGTTAGCTTCAAATTCATGCGAATTACACGATTTAGCCTCAAACAAACGATTTAGCCTCAAACAAATTCATGCGAAATGAACATTTTAGCTTCAACTTCATGCGAAACACAAGATTTCGAATCAAATTCGTGCAAGATAGCGATTTTCAACAAACGATTTAGTTCCCATTCATGCGAAATGATCATTTTAGCTTCAAATTCATGCGAAATACACGATTTAGCCTCAAATTACCGCGAAACAAACGATTTATCTTCAATATCATGCGAAACATACGATTTCGACTCAAGTTCGTGAGAAATACGCGATTTTCAAGAGATGAATAAGCTTCAAATCATGCGAAATGAACAATTTATGAAATGAACATTTTAGCTTTAAAATTCATGCGAATAACATGATATAGCTTCAAATCCAAGCGAATCAAACGATTTAGCTCCAATTTCATGCGAAATACACGATTTCGAATCAAGTTCATGCGAAATACACGATTTTCAAGAAACGAATAAGCTTCAAATCATGCGAAATGTACAATTTAGCTTCAAATTCATGCGAAGCACACGATTTCGATTCAAATTCGTGCAAAATAGCGATTTACAACAAACGATTTAGTTCAAATTCATGCGAAATGAACATTTTAGCTTCAAATTCATGCGAATTACACGATTTAGCCTCAAAACCAACGCGAAACAAACGATTTAGCGTCAATTTCATGCGAAATATTTCGACTCAAATTCGTGCGAAATACGCGATTTTCAACAGATGAATAAGCTTCAAATCATGCAAAATGAACAATTTAGCTCCAAATTCATATGAAATTCACGAATTAGCTTTAAATCCAAGCGAATCAAACGATTTAGCGCCAATTTCATGCGAAATACACGATTTCGAATCAAGTTCATGCGAAATACGCGATTTTCAAGAAACGAATAAGCTTCAAATCATGCGAAATGAACAATTTAGATTCAAATTCATGCGAATTACACGATTTAGCCTCAAATTCCCGCGAAACAAACGATTTATCTTCAATATCATGCGAAACACACGATTTCGACTCAAATTCGTGCGAAATACGCGATTTTCAATAAACGAATAAACTTCAAATCATGCGAAATGAACAATTTAGCTTCCAATTCATGAGAAAAACCCGAATTAGCTGTAAATCCACGCGAAAAAAACGATTTATCTTCAATATCATGCGAAACACACGATTTCGACACAAGTTCGTGCGAAATACGCGATTTTCAAGAAATGAATAAGCTTCAAATCATGCGAAATGAACAATTTAGGTTCAAATTCATGGGAAATACACGAATCAGCTTTAAATCCACGCGATACAAACGATTTAACTACAATATCATGCGAAACACACGACATCGATTCAAATTCGTGCGAAATACGCGATTTTCAAGAAACGAATAAGCTTCAAATCATGCGAAATGAACAATTTAGGTTCAAATTCATGGGAAATACACGAATCAGCTTTAAATCCACGCGATACAAACGATTTAACTACAATATCATGCGAAACACACGATATCGATTCAAATTCGTGCAAAATAGCGATTTTCAAGAAACGATTTATTTCAAATACATGCGAAATGAACATTTTAGCTTTAAAATTCATGCGAATTACATGATATAGCTTCAAATCCAAGCGAATCAAACGATTTAGCGCCAATTTCATGCGAAATACACGATTTCGAATCAAGTTCATGCGAAATACGCGATTTTCAAGAAACGAATAAGCTTCAAATCATGCGAAATGAACAATTTAGATTCAAATTCATGCGAATTACACGATTTAGCCTCAAATTCCCGCGAAACAAACGATTTATCTTCAATATCATGCGAAACACACGATTTCGACTCAAATTCGTGCGAAATACGCGATTTTCAATAAACGAATAAGCTTCAAATCATGCGAAATGAACAATTTAGCTTCCAATTCATGAGAAAAACACGAATTAGCTGTAAATCCACGCGAAACAAACGATTTATCTTCAATATCATGCGAAACACACGATTTCGACACAAGTTCGTGCGAAATACGCGATTTTCAAGAAATGAATAAGCTTCAAATCATGCGAAATGAACAATTTAGGTTCAAATTCATGGGAAATACACGAATCAGCTTTAAATCCACGCGATACAAACGATTTAACTACAATATCATGCGAAACACACGACATCGATTCAAATTCGTGCGAAATACGCGATTTTCAAGAAACGAATAAGCTTCAAATCATGCGAAATGAACAATTTAGGTTCAAATTCATGGGAAATACACGAATCAGCTTTAAATCCACGCGATACAAACGATTTAACTACAATATCATGCGAAACACACGATATCGATTCAAATTCGTGCAAAATAGCGATTTTCAAGAAACGATTTATTCCAAATACATGCGAAATGAACATTTTAGCTTTAAAATTCATGCGAATTACATGATATAGCTTCAAATCCAAGCGAATCAAACGATTTAGCGCCAATTTCATGCGAAACACAAGATTTCGAATCAAATTCGTGCAAAATAGCGATTTTCAACAAACGATTTAGTTCACATTCATGCGAAATGATCATTTTAGCTTCAAATTCATGCGAATTACACGATTTAGCCTCAAATTCCCGCGAAACAAACGATTTATCTTCAATATCATGCGAAACACACGATTTCGACTCAAATTCGTGCGAAATACGCGATTTTCAAGAAACGAATAAGCTTCAAATCATGCGAAATGAACAATTTAGCTTGAAATTCATGCGAATTACACGATTTAGCCTCAAACAAACGATTTAGCCTCAAACAAATTCATGCGAAATGAACATTTTAGCTTCAAATTCATGCGAAACACAAGATTTCGATTCAAATTCGTGCAAAATAGCGATTTTCAACAAACGATTTAGTTCACATTCATGCGAAATGATCATTTTAGCTTCAAATTCATGCGAATTACACGATTTAGCCTCAAATTCCCGCGAAACAAACGATTTATCTTCAATATCATGCGAAACACACGATTTCGACTCAAATTCGTGCGAAATACGCGATTTTCAATAAACGAATAAGCTTCAAATCTTGCGAAATGAACAATTTAGCTTCAAATTCATGAGAAAATCACGAATTAGCTGTAAATCCACGCGAAACAAACGATTTATCTTCAATATCATGCGAAACACACGATTTCGACTCAAGTTCGTGCGAAATACGAGATTTTCAAGAGATGAATAAGCTTCAAATCATGCGAAATGAACAATTTAGGTTCAAATTCATGGGAAATACACGAATTAGCTTTAAATCCACGCGATACAGACGATTTAACTACAATATCATGCGAAACACACGATATCGATTCAAATTCGTGCGAAATACGCGATTTAGCCTCAAACAAACGATTTAGCCTCAAACAAATTCATGCGAAATGAACAGTTTAGCTTCAAATCCATGCGAAACACAAGATTTCGAATCAAATTCGTGCAAAATAGCGATTTTCAACAAACGATTTAGTTCACATTCATGCGAAATGATCATTTTAGCTTCAAATTCATGCGAATTACACGACTTAGGCTCAAATTCCCGCGAAACAAACGATTTATCTTCAATATCATGCGAAACACACGATTTCGACTCAAATTCGTGCGAAATACGCGATTTTCAATAAACGAATAAGCTTCAAATCATGCGAAATGAACAATTTAGCTTCAAATTCATGAGAAAAACAGGAATTAGCTGTAAATCCACGCGAAACAAACGATTTATCTTCAATATCATGCGAAACACACGATTTCGACTCAAGTTCGTGCGAAATACGCGATTTTCAAGAGATGAATAAGCTTCAAATCATGCGAAATGAACAATTTAGGTTCAAATTCATGGAAAATACACGAATTAGCTTTAAATCCACGCGATACAAACGATTTAACTACAATATCATGCGAAACACACGATATCGATTCAAATTCGTACGAAATACGCGATTTAGCCTCAAACAAACGATTTCGCCTCAAACAAATTCATGCGAAATGAACAGTTTAGCTTCAAATCCATGCGAAACACAAGATTTCGAATCAAATTCGTGCAAAATAGCGATTTTCAACAAACGATTTAGTTCACATTCATGCGAAATGATCATTTTAGCGTCAAATTCATGCGAATTACACGATTTAGCCTCAAATTCCCGCGAAACAAACGATTTATCTTCAATATCATGCGAAACACACGATTTCGACTCAAATTCGTGCGAAATACGCGATTTTCAATAAACGAATAAGCTTCAAATCATGCGAAATGAACAATTTAGCTTCAAATTCATGAGAAAAACACGAATTAGCTGTAAATCCACGCGAAACAAACGATTTATCTTCAATATCATGCGAAACACACGATTTCGACACAAGTTCGTGCGAAATACGCGATTTTCAAGAAATGAATAAGCTTCAAATCATGCGAAATGAACAATTTAGGTTGAAATTCATGGGAAATACACGAATTAGCTTTAAATCCACGCGATACAAACGATTTAACTACAATATCATGCGAAACACACGATATCGATTCAAATTCGTGCGAAATACGCGATTTTCAAGAAACGAATAAGCTTCAAATCATGCGAAATGAACAATTTAGGTTCAAATTCATGGGAAATACACGAATTAGCTTTAAATCCACGCGATACAAACGATTTAACTACAATATCATGCGAAACACACGATATCGATTCAAATTCGTGCAAAATAGCGATTTTCAAGAAACGATTTATTTCAAATACATGCGAAATGAACATTTTAGCTTTAAAATTCATGCGAATTACATGATATAGCTTCAAATCCAAGCGAATCAAACGATTTAGCGCCAATTTCATGCGAAACACAAGATTTCGAATCAAATTCGTGCAAAATAGCGATTTTCAACAAACGATTTAGTTCACATTCATGCGAAATGATCATTTTAGCATCAAATTCATGCGAATTACACGATTTAGGCTCAAATTCCCGCGAAACAAACGATTTATCTTCAATATCATGCGAAACACACGATTTCGACTCAAATTCGTGCGAAATACGCGATTTTCAATAAACGAATAAGCTTCAAATCATGCGAAATGAACAATTTAGCTTCAAATTCATGCGAATTACACGATTTAGCCTCAAACAAACGATTTAGCCTCAAACAAATTCATGCGAAATGAACATTTTAGCTTCAAATTCATGCGAAACACAAGATTTCGATTCAAATTCGTGCAAAATAGCGATTTTCAACAAACGATTTAGTTCACATTCATGCGAAATGATCATTTTAGCTTCAAATTCATGCGAATTACACGATTTAGCCTCAAATTCCCGCGAAACAAACGATTTATCTTCAATATCATGCGAAACACACGATTTCGACTCAAATTCGTGCGAAATACGCGATTTTCAATAAACGAATAAGCTTCAAATCATGCGAAATGAACAATTTAGCTTCAAATTCATGAGAAAAACACGAATTAGCTGTAAATCCACGCGAAACAAACGATTTATCTTCAATATCATGCGAAACACACGATTTCGACTCAAATTCGTGCGAAATACGCGATTTTCAATAAACGAATAAGCTTCAAATCATGCGAAATGAACAATTTAGCTTCAAATTCATGAGAAAAACACGAATTAGCTGTAAATCCACACGAAACAAACGATTTATCTTCAATATCATGCGAAACACACGATTTCGACTCAAGTTCGTGCGAAATACGCGATTTTCAAGAGATGAATAAGCTTCAAATCATGCGAAATGAACAATTTAGGTTCAAATTCATGGGAAATACACGAATTAGCTTTAAATCCACGCGATACAAACGATTTAACTACAATATCATGCGAAACACACGATATCGATTCAAATTCGTGCGAAATACGCGATTTAGCCTCAAACAAACGATTTCGCCTCAAACAAATTCATGCGAAATGAACAGTTTAGCTTCAAATCCATGCGAAACACAAGATTTCGAATCAAATTCGTGCAAAATAGCGATTTTCAACAAACGATTTAGTTCACATTCATGCGAAATGATCATTTTATCGTTAAATTCATGCGAAATACACGATTTAGCCTCAAATTCCCGCGAAACAAACGATTTATCTTCAATATCATGCGAAACACACGATTTCGACTCAAATTCGTGCGAAATACGCGATTTTCAATAAACGAATAAGCTTCAAATCATGCGAAATGAACAATTTAGCTTCAAATTCATGAGAAAAACACGAATTAGCTGTAAATCCACGCGAAACAAACGATTTATCTTCAATATCATGCGAAACACACGATTTCGACACAAGTTCGTGCGAAATACGCGATTTTCAAGAAATGAATAAGCTTCAAATCATGCGAAATGAACAATTTAGGTTCAAATTCATGGGAAATACACGAATTAGCTTTAAATCCACGCGATACAAACGATTTAACTACAATATCATGCGAAACACACGATATCGATTCAAATTCGTGCGAAATACGCGATTTTCAAGAAACGAATAAGCTTCAAATCATGCGAAATGAACAATTTAGGTTCAAATTCATGGGAAATACACGAATTAGTTTTAAATCCACGCGATACAAACGATTTAACTACAATATCATGCGAAACACACGATATCGATTCAAATTCGTGCAAAATAGCGATTTTCAAGAAACGATTTATTTCAAATACATGCGAAATGAACATTTTAGCTTTAAAATTCATGCGAATTACATGATATAGCTTCAAATCCAAGCGAATCAAACGATTTAGCGCCAATTTCATGCGAAACACAAGATTTCGAATCAAATTCGTGCAAAATAGCGATTTTCAACAAACGATTTAGTTCACATTCATGCGAAATGATCATTTTAGCTTCAAATCCATGCGAAACACATGATTTAGTAGCAAATCAATGCGATGTAGAAGGTTTAGCATCAAATCCATGCGAAACAAATAATTTATCTTCAAACACTTGGGATATAAGTGATATAGCTTCAAATGCAGACGAAGCAATCGAGTTACCTTCAAAATCCATGCGATACACATGATTTAGCAGCAAATCAATGCGATGTAGAAGGTTTAGCTTCAAATCCATGCGAAACCAATGATTTAGCTTCGGATACTTGCGATATAAGTGACATAGCTTCAAATGCAGAAGAAACAAACGAGTTAGCTTCAAATCCATGCGAAACAAATGATTTAGCAGCAAATCAATGCGATGTAGAAAGCTTAGCTTCAAA
Source organism: Megalopta genalis (assembly GCF_051020955.1). Taxonomy (NCBI): domain Eukaryota; kingdom Metazoa; phylum Arthropoda; class Insecta; order Hymenoptera; family Halictidae; genus Megalopta; species Megalopta genalis. Next base: position 34,490 of record NW_027476854.1, read on the forward strand.
TCCATGCGAAACCAATGATTTAGCTTCAGATACTTGCGATATAAGTGACATAGTTTCAAATGCAGACGAAACAAACGAGTTAGCTTAAATCCATGCGAAACACATGATTTAGCAGCGAATCAATGCGATGTAGAAGGTTTAGCTTCAAATCCATGCGAAACCAATGATTTAGCTTCAGATACTTGCGATATAAGTGACATAGTTTCAAATGCAGACAAAAACAAACGAGTTAGCTTCAAATCCACGCGAAACAGATGATTTAGCAGCAAATAAATGCAATGTAGTAGGTTTAGCTTCAAATCCATGCGAAACCATTGATTTAGCTTCAGATACTTGCGATATAAGTGACATAGTTTCAAATGCAGACGAAACAAACGGGTTAGATTAAATCCATGCGAAACACATGATTTAGCAGCAAATTAATGCGATATAGAAGATTTAGCATCAAATCCAGGCGGAACAAATGATTTATCTTCAAACACTTGGGATATAAGTGATATAGCTTCAAATGCAGACGAAGCAATCGAGTTACCTTCAAAATCCATGCGATACACATGATTTAGCAGCAAATCAATGCGATGTAGAAGGTTTAGCTTCAAATCCATGCGAAACCAATGATATAGCAGCAAATCAATGCGATGTAGAAGGTTTAGCTTTAAATCCATACGAAACAAATGGTTTAGCTACAAATACTTGTGATATACGTTATTTAGATTCAACTGCATGCGTAACAAACGAATTAGCTTGAAATCCAAGGGAAACACATGATTTAGCAGCAGATCAATGCGATGTAGAAGGTTTAGCTTCAAATCCATGCGAAACCAATGATTTAGCTTCGGATACATGCGATATAAGTGACATAGCTTCAAATGCAGAAGAAACAAACGAGTTAGCTTCAAATCCATGCCAAATTCCTGGTTTAGCTACAAATACTCGTGATATATATAATTTAGCTACAACTGTATGCGAAGCAAACGAGTTAGCTTCAAATCCGAGCAAAACACATGATTGTGCTTCAAATCAATGCGATGTAGAAGGTTTAGCTTCAGTTCCATGCGAAACACATGATTTAGCAGCAAATCAATGCGATGTAGAAGGTTTAGCTTTACATCCATGCGAAACAAATGATTTAGCTTCAGATACTTGCGATATAAGTGACATAGTTTCAAATGCAGACGAAACAAACGAGTTAGCTTAAAATCCATTTCTTAACAAATGATTTAGCAGCAAATCAATGCGATGTAGAAGGTGTAGCTTCAAATACATGCGAAACCAATGATTTAGCTTCAGATACTTGCGATATAAGTGACATAGCTTTATGTGCAGACGAAACAAACTAATTAGCTACATATCCATGAGAAACACATGATGTAGCAGCAAATCAATGCGATGTAGAAGGTTTAGCTTCAAATCCATGCGAAACCAATGATTTAGCTCCAGATACTTGCGATATAAGTCACATAGTTTCAAATGCAGACGAAAGAAACGAGTTAGCTTCAAATTCATGCGAAACACATGATTTAGCAGCAAATCAATGCGATGTAGAAGGTTTAGCTTCAAATCCATGCGAAACCAATGATTTAGTTTCAGATACTTGCGATATAAGTGACATAGTTTCAAATGCAGACGAAAGAAACGAGTTAGCTTCAAATTCATGCTAAACACATGATTTAGCAACAAATCAATGCGATGTAGAAGGTTTAGCTTTAAATCCATGCGAAGCCAATGATTTAGCTTCAGATACTTGCGATATAAGTGACATAGTTTCAAATGCAGACGAAACAAACGAGTTAGCTTAAAATCCATTTCGAAACAAATGATTTAGCAGCAAATCAATGCGATGTAGAAGGTGTAGCTTCAAATACATGCGAAACCAATGATTTAGCTTCAGATACTTGCGATATAAGTGACATAGCTTTATGTGCAGACGAAACAAACTAATTAGCTACATATCCATGAGAAACACATGATGTAGCAGCAAATCAATGCGATGTAGAAGGTTTAGCTTCAAATCCATGCGAAACCAATGATTTAGCTCCGGATACTTGCGATATAAGTCACATAGTTTCAAATGCAGACGAAAGAAACGAGTTAGCTTCAAATTCATGCGAAACACATGATTTAGCAGCAAATCAATGCGATGTAGAAGGTTTAGCTTCAAATCCATGCGAAACCAATGATTTAGTTTCAGATACTTGCGATATAAGTGACATAGTTTCAAATGCAGACGAAAGAAACGAGTTAGCTTCAAATTCATGCTAAACACATGATTTAGCAACAAATCAATGCGATGTAGAAGGTTTAGCTTTAAATCCATGCGAAGCCAATGATTTAGCTTCAGATACTTGCAATATAAGTGACATAGCTTTATATGCAGACGAAACAAACGAATTAGCTTCAAATCCATGCGAAACACATGATTTAGTAGCAAATCAATGCGATGTAGAAGGTTTAGCTTCAAAACCATGCGAAACCAATGATTTAACTTAAGATACTTGCGATATAAGTGACATAGTTTCAAATGCAGACGAAACAAACGAGTTAGCTTAAATCCATGCGAAACACATGTTTTAGCAGAAAATCAATGCGATGTAGAAGGTTAGGCTTCAAATCCATGCGAAGCCAATGATTTAGCTTCAGATACTTGCAATATAAGTGACATAGCTTTATATGCAGACGAAACAAATGAATTAGCTTCAAATCCATGCGAAACACATGATTTAGCAGCAAATCAATGCGATGTAGAAGGGTTAGCTTCAAATCCATGCGAAACCTATGATTTAGCTTCGGATACTTGCGATATAAGTGACATAGCTTCAAATGCAGAAGAAACAAACGAGTTAGCTTCAAATCCATGCCAAATTACTGGTTTAGCTACAAATACTCGTGATATATATAATTTAGCTACAACTGTATGCGAAGCAAACGGGTTAGCTTCAAATCCGAGCAAAACACATGATTGTGCTTCAAATCAATGCGATGTAGAAGGTTTAGCTTCAGTTCCATGCGAAACACATGATTTAGCAGCAAATCAATGCGATGTAGAAGGTTTAGCTTTAAATCCATGCGAAACAAATAGTTTAGCTACAAATACTTGTGATATTCGTTATTTAGATTCAACTGCATGCGCAACAGACGAATTAGCTTCAAATCCATGCGAAACACATGATTTAGCTACAAATCAATGCGATGTAGAAGGTTCAGCTTCAAATCCATGCGAAACCAATGATTTAGCTTCAGATACTTGCGATATATGTGACACAGTTTCAAATGCAGACGAAACAAACGAGTTAGCTTCAAAGCCAAGCGAATCACATGATTTAGCAGCAAATCAATGCGATGTAGACGGTGTAGCTTCAAATCTATGCGAAACCAAGATTTAGTTTCAGATACTTGCGATATAAGTGAAATAGCTTTATATGCAGACGAAACAAACGAATTAGCTTCAAATCCATGCGAAACACATGATGTAGCAGCAAATCAATGCGATGTAGAAGGTTTAGCTTTAAATCCATGCGAAACAAATGGTTTAACTACAAATACTTGTTATATACGTTATTTAGATTCAACTGCATGCGTAACAAACGAATTACCTTCAAATCCAAGCGAAACAGATGATTTAGCAGGAAATCAATGCGATGTAGAAGGTTTAGCTTTAAATCCATGCGTAACCAATGATTTAGCTTCAGATACTTGCGATATAAGTGACATAGCTTTATATGCAGACGAAACAAACGAATTAGCTTCAAATCCATGCGAAACACATGATTTAGCAGCAAATCAATGCGATGTAGAAGGTTTAGCTTCAAATCCATGCGAAACCTATGATTTAGCAGCAAATCAATGCGATGTAGAAGGTTTAGCTTCAAATCCATGCGAAACAAATGATTTAGCTTCAAACATTTGGGATATAAGTGATATAGCTTAAAATGCAGACGAAGCAATCGAGTTACCTTCAAAATCCATGCGATACACATGATTTAGCAGCAAATCAATGCGATGTAGAAGGTTAGGCTTCAAATCCATGCGAAGCCAATGATTTAGCTTCAGATACTTGCAATATAAGTGACATAGCTTTATAGGCAGACGAAACAAACGAATTAGCTTCAAATCCATGCGAAACACATGATTTAGCAGCAAATCAATGCGATGTAGAAGGTTTAGCTTCAAATCCATGCGAAACCAATGATTTAGCTCCAGATACTTGCGATATAAGTGACATAGTTTGAAATGCAGACGAAACAAACGAGTTAAGTTAAATATATGCGAAACACATGAATTAGCAGCAAATCAATGCGATGTAGAAGGTGTAGCTTCAAATCCATGCAAAACCAATGATTTAGCTTCAGATACTTGCGATATAAGTGACATAGCTTTATATGCAGACGAAACAAACGAATTAGCTTCAAATCCATGCGAAACACATGATGTAGCATCAGATACTTGTGATATAAGTGGTGTAGCTTCAAATGCAGGCGAAACAAACGAGTTAGATTCAAATCCATGCGAAACTCATGATTTAGCTTCAAATCAATGCGAAGTAGAAAAAACAAGATTTAGGTCCAAATTCATGCGAAACACATGGTTTAGATTCAAGTTCATGCGAAACAAATGGTTTAGCTTCAGATACTTGCGATATATGATTTAGCATCAACTGCATGCGAAACAAACGAGTTAGCTTCAAATCCATGCGAAACCAATGATTTAGCTTCAGATACTTGCGATATATGTGACACAGTTTCAAATGCAGACGAAACAAACGAGTTAGCTTCAAAGCCAAGCGAATCACATGATTTAGCAGCAAATCAATGCGATGTAGACGGTGTAGCTTCAAATCTATGCGAAACCAAGATTTAGTTTCAGATACTTGCGATATAAGTGAAATAGCTTTATATGCAGACGAAACAAACGAATTAGCTTCAAATCCATGCGAAACACATGATGTAGCAGCAAATCAATGCGATGTAGAAGGTTTAGCTTTAAATCCATGCGAAACAAATGGTTTAACTACAAATACTTGTTATATACGTTATTTAGATTCAACTGCATGCGTAACAAACGAATTACCTTCAAATCCAAGCGAAACAGATGATTTAGCAGGAAATCAATGCGATGTAGAAGGTTTAGCTTTAAATCCATGCGTAACCAATGATTTAGCTTCAGATACTTGCGATATAAGTGACATAGCTTTATATGCAGACGAAACAAACGAATTAGCTTCAAATCCATGCGAAACACATGTTTTAGCAGCAAATCAATGCGATGTAGAAGGTTTAGCTTCAAATCAGTGCGAAACCAATGATTTAGCTTCAGATACATGCGATATAAGTGACATAGTTTCAAATGCAGACGAAAGAAACGAGTTAGATTCAAATTCATGCGAAACACATGATTTAGCTACAAATCAATGCGATGTAGAAAGTTTAGCTTCAAATCCATGCGAAACAAATGATTTATCTTCAAACACTTGGGATATAAGTGATATAGCTTCAAATGCAGACGAAGCAATCGAGTTACCTTCAAAATCCATGCGAAACACATGATTTAGCAGCAAATCAATGCGATGTAGAATGTTTAGCTTCAAATCCAAGCGAAACCAATGATTTAACTTAATATACTTGCGACATAAGTGACATAGTTTCAAATGCAGACGAAACAAACGAGTTAGCTTAAATCCATGCGAAACACATGTTTTAGCAGCAAATCAATGCGATGTAGAAGGTTTAGCTTCAAATCAATGCGAAACCAATGATTTAGCTTCAGATACATGCGATATAAGTGACATAGTTTCAAATGCAGACGAAAGAAACGAGTTAGATTCAAATTCATGCGAAACATATGATTTAGCTACAAATCAATGCGATGTAGAAAGTTTAGCTTCAAATCCATGAGAAACAAATGATTTATCTTCAAACACTTGGGATATAAGTGATATAGCTTCAAATGCAGACGAAGCAATCGAGTTACCTTCAAAATCCATGCGAAACACATGATTTAGCAGCAAATCAATGCGATGTAGAATGTTTAGCTTCAAATCCAAGCGAAACCAATGATTTAGCTTCAGATACTTGCGATATAAGTGACATAGTTTCAAATGCAGACGAAACAAACGAGTTAGCTTAAATCCATGCGAAACACATGATTTAGCAGCAAATCAATGCGATGTAGAAGGTTTAGATTCAAATCCATGCGAAACAAATGGTTTAGCTTCAAACATTTGGGATATAAGTGATAAAGCTTAAAATGCAGACGAAAAAAATGAGTTGGCTTCAAAATCCATGCGATACACATGATTTAGCTTCAAATCAATGCGAAGTAGAAGGCTTCCTTCAATTTCATGCGGAACAAATGATTTAGCATCAGATACTTGCGATATAAGTGATGTAGTTTCAAATGCAGGGGAAACAATCGAGTTAGCTTCAAATCCAGGCGAAACACATGATTTAGCTTCAAATCAATGCGATGTAGAAGTTTTAGCTTCAAATCCATGCGAACCAAATGATTTTTCTTCAAATACATACGATACAAGTGATATAGCTTCAAATGCAGGCGAAACAAACGAGATAGCTTCAAATCCATGTGAAACACATGATTGAAATGCAAATCAATGCGATGTAGAATGTTTAGCTACAAATCCATGCCAAACACATCACGTAGCTTCAATCACTTGGAATATAAGTGAAAAAGCTTCAAATGCAGACGAAACAGATGAGTTAGCTTCAAATCCATGCGAAACACATGATTGAAATGCAAATCAATGCGATGTAGAATGTTTAGCTACAAATCCATGCCAAACACATCACGTAGCTTCAATCACTTGGGATATAAGTGAAAAAGCTTCAAATGCAGACGAAACAGATGAGTTAGCTTCAAATCCATGCGAAACACATGATTTAGCTTCAAATCAATGCGATGTAGAAGGTTTAGCTTCAAATTCAAGCGAAACTCATGATTTAGCTTAAAATCAATGTGATGTAGAAGGTTTAGCTTCAAATCCATGCGAAACAAATGATTTAGCTTCAAACACTTGGGATATAAGTGATATAGCTTCAAATGCAGTCGAAGCAATCGAGTTAGCTTCAAATTCATGCGAAACACATGATTTAGCTTCAAATCAATGCGATGTAGAAGGTTTACCTTCAAATCCATGCGAAACCAATGATTTAGCTTCAAACACTTGGGATATAAGTGGCATAGCTTCAAATGCAGACGAAACAAACCAGTTAGCTTCAATTCCATGCGAAACAATTGATTCAGCAGCAAATCCATGCGATACACATGATTTTGCTGCATATCAATGTGACGTAGAAGGTTTAGCTTCAAATCCATGTGAAACAAAGGGTTTAGCAACAAATACTTATCATGTATGTTAGTTAGATTCAATTCCATGCGAAACACACGATTTATCTTCAAATAAATGCGATGTAGAAGGTTTAGCTTTAAATCCATGCGAATCAAATGAATTAGCATCAGATACTTGCGATACAAATGATATAGCTTCAGATACTTTCGACATAAGTGATATAGCATCAAATGCAGGCGATACAAACGAGTTAGATTCAAATCCATGCGATACACATGATTTTGCTGCAAATAAATGAGACGTAGAAGGTTTAGCTTCAAATCAATGCGATGTAGAAGGTTTAGCTTCAAATCCATGCGAAACAAATGATTTAGCATCAGATACTTGCGATATAAGTGATATAGCTACAAATGCAGATTAAACAAACGAGTTAGCTTCATATACAAGCGAAACACATGATTTAGCTTCAAATCAATGAGATGTAGAAGGTTTTGCTTCAAATCCATGCGACACAATTGAATTAGCATCAGTTACATGCGATATAAGTGATCTAGCTTCAAATGCAGGAGAAACAAGTGAGTTCGTTTCAAACCCATACGGAATACATGATTTAGCTTCAAATAATTGCGAAGTAGAAGGCTTAGCTTCAAATCCATTCGACACAAATGATTTAGCTTCAAATACTTGCGATATAAATGGTATAGCTTCAAATGAAGGCGAAACAGACTCGGTAGCTTCAAATCCATGCGAAACACATGATTTAGATCCAAATCAATGCGAAGTAGGAGGCTTAGCTTCAAATTCATGCGACACAAATGATTTAGCTTGAAATTCATGAGAAGCAAATGGTTTAGCTTCTGATACTTGTGATAAACAAGATTCAGCATCAACTGCATGCGAAACAAACGAGTTAGCTTCAAAACCAAGCGAAACACGTGATTTAGCTTCGAATCAATGCTATGTAGAAGGTTTAGCTTTAAATCCATGCGATACAAATGATTTGGCATCAGATACTTGCGATATAAGTGATATAGCTTCACATGCAGGCGAAACAAACGAGTTAGCATCTAATCTATGTGAAACTCATGATTTAGCTTCAAATCATTGCGGACTAGATGTCTTAGCTTCAAATCCAAGCGATACAAATGATATAGCTTCAGATACTTGCGATATAAGTGATATAGCATCAAATGCAGGCGAAACAAACGAGTTAGCTTCAAATCCATGCGATACACATGATTTTGCTGCAAATCAATATGACGTAGAAGGTTTAGCTTCAAAACTATGCGAAACACATTATATAGCTTCAAATGCACCCGAAACAAACGAGTTAGTTTCAAATATATGCGAAACAAAAGAGTTAGCTTCAAATCAAAGCGAAACACGTGATTTTGTTTCAAATCAATGCGCTGTAGAAGCTTTAGCTTTAAATCCATGCGAAACAAATTGTTTAGCTACAAATACTTGTGATATACGCTATTTAGATTCAACTGCATGCGCAACAAACGAGAAAGCTTCAAATCCAAGCGAAACACATGATTTAGCTTCAATTCAAAGCGAAGTAGAAGGCTTAGCTTCAAATCCATGCGAAACAAATGGTTAGCTTCAAATACTTGTGATATACATGATTTAACTTCAACTGCATGCAAAACAAACGAGTTAGCTTCAAATCCATGCGAAACACATGATTTAGATTCAAATCAATGCGAAGTAGAAGACTTAGCTACAAATGCATGAGAAACATATGGTTAGCTTCAAATCAATTGGAAGTAGAATCCTTAGCTTCAAATCCATGCGAAACGAATGGTGTAGCTTAATATTCAAGCGAAACAAATGGTTTAGCTTGATATTCATGCGAAACAAATTATTTAGCTTCAAATCAATGCGAAGTAGAAGGCTTATCTTCAAATTCATGCGAAACAAATCGTTTAGCTTCAAATACTTGAGATATAAATGATTTAGCTTCAACTGCATGCGAAACAAAGAAATTAGCTTCAAATCCCAGCGAAACAAATGATTTAGTTTCAATTCAATGCGAAGTAGAAGGCTTATCTTCAAATTCATGCGAAACAAATCGTTTAGCTTGAAATACTTGTGATATACATGATTTAGCTTCAACAGCATGCGAAACAAACGAGATAGCTCCAAATCCAAGCGAAACAAATTATTTAGCTTCAAATCAATGCGAAGTAGAAGGCTGATCTTCGAATCCACACGAAACAGACGGTTTAGCTTCAAATACTTATAATATACATGATTTAGATTCAACAGCATGCGAAACAAACGAGTTAGCTTCATATCCAGGCGAAACACATGATTTAGCTTCTAATCAATGCGAAGTAGAAGGCTTAGCACCAAATCCAAGCGAAACAAATTATTTAGCTTCAAATCAATGCGAAGTAGAAGGCTTATCTTCAAATTCATGCGAAACAAATCGTTTAGCTTCAAATACTTGAGATATAAATGATTTAGCTTCAACTGCATGCGAAACAAAGGAATTAGCTTCAAATCCCAGCGAAACAAATGATTTAGTTTCAATTCAATGCGAAGTAGAAGGCTTATCCTCAAATTCATGCGAAACAAATCGTTTAGCTTCAAATACTTGTGATATACATGATTTAGCTTCAACAGCATGCGAAACAAACGAGATAGCTTCAACTGCATGCGAAACATATGATTTAGCTGCAAATCAATGCGAAGTAGAAGGCTGAACTTCGAATCCATGCGAAACAAATGGTTCAGCTTAAAATACTTGTTTCATACATGATTTAGCTTCAACTGCATGCGAAACAACCGAGTTAGATTCAAATCCATGCGAAACACATGATTTAGCTTCAAATTAATGCGAAGTAGAAGGCTGAACTTCGAATCCATGCGAAACAAATGGTTCAGATTCAAATACTTGTTTTATACGTGATTTAGCCTCAACAGCATGCGAAACAAACGAGTTAGCTTCAACTGCATGCGAAACACATGATTTAGCTTCAAATTAATGCGAAGTAGAAGTCTGATCTTCGAATCCATGCGAAACAAATGGTTTAGCTTAATATTCATGCGAAACAAATGGTTTAGCTTCAAAACTTGTGATATACATGATTTAGATTCAACAGCATGCGAAACAAACCAGTTAGATTCAAATCCATACGAAACACATGATTTAGCTTCAAACACTTGGGATATAGGTGATATAGCTTCAGCTGCATGCGAAACTAACGAGTTAGCTTCAAGTCCATGCGATGTAGAATGTTTAGCTTCAAATCCATGCGAAACAAATGATTTAGCATCAGATACTTGCGATATAAGTGATATAGTTGCAAATGAAGGGGAAACAATCGAGCTAGCTTCAAATCCATGCGACACACATGATTTAGCTTCAAATCAAGACGATGTAGAAGGTTTTGCTTCAAATCAATGCGATGTAGAAGATTTAGCTTCAAATCAATTCGATGTAGAAGGTTTAGCTTCAAATCCATGCGAACCAAATGATTTTTCTTCAAATACATACGATACAAGTTATATATCTTCAAATGCAGGCGAAACAAACGAGTTAGCTTCAATGCCAAGCGATTCACATGATTTAGCTTCAAATCAATGCTATTTAGAAGGTTTAGCTTCGAATCCATGCGAAACAAATGATTTAGCATCAGATACTTGCGATATAAGTGATATAGTTTCAAATGAAGGGGAAACAATCGAGTTAGCTTCAAATCCATGCGACACACATGATTTAGCTTCAAATCAATGCGATGTAGAAGGTTTAGCTTCAAAATCCGTGCGAAACAAATGATTTAGCTTCAAAAACTTGGGATATAAGTGATATAGCTTCAAATGCAGACGAAACAAACGAGGTAGCTTCAAATCCATGCAAAACACACGATTTAGCTTCAAATCAGTGCGATGTAGAAGGTTTAGCTTCAAATCCATTCGAAACAAATGATTTAGCTTCAAACACTTGGGATATAAGTGATATAGCCTTAAATGCAGACGACACAAACGAGTTAGCTTCAAATTCATGCTATACACATCATTTAGCTTTAAATACATGCGAAATAGTAGGCTTAGATTCAAATCCATGCCAAACAAATGATTTATGTTCAGATACTTGCGATATAAGTGATATAGCTTCAAATTCAGGCGAAACTAACGAGTTACCTTTAAATCAATGCGAAACACATGATTTAGCTGCAAATCAATGCTGTGTAGAAGGTCTAGTTTCAAATCCATGCGAAACATATGATTTAGCTTCAGATACTTGCGATATAAGTTTTATAGTATCAAATGCAGGGGAAACAATCGAGTTATCTTCAAATCCATGCGAGACACATGATTTAGCTTCAAATCAACACGATGTAGAAGGTTTTGCTTCAAATCAATGCGATGTAGAAGGTTTAGCTTCAAATCAATGCGACGTAGAAAGTTTAGCTTCAAATCCATGCGAAACAAATGATTTAGCTTCAAACACTTGGGATATAAGTGATATAGCTACAAATGCAGACGAAGCAAACGAGTAAGCTTCAAATCCAAGCGAAACACATGTTTATGCTGCAAATCAATGCGATGTAGAAGGTTTAACTTCAAATCCATGCGAAACACATGATTTAGCTGCAAATCAAAGCGATGTAGAAGGTTTAGCTTCAAATCCATGCGAAACAAATGATTTAGTTTCAAACACTTGGGATATAGGTGATATAGCTTCAGCTGTATGCGAAACGAACGAGTTAACTTCAAGTCCATGCGATGTAGAATGTTTAGCTTCAAATCCATGCGAAACAAATGATTTAGCTTCAAACACTTGGGATATAGGTGATATAGCTTCAGCTGCATGCGAAACTAACGAGTTAGCTTCAAGTCCATGCGATGTAGAATGTTTAGCTTCAAATCCATGCGAAACAAATGATTTAGCATCAGATACTTGCGATATAAGTGATATAGTTGCAAATGAAGGGGAAACAATCGAGCTAGCTTCAAATCCATGCGACGCACATGATTTAGCTTCAAATCAAGACGATGTAGAAGGTTTTGCTTCAAATCAATGCGATGTAGAAGATTTAGCTTCAAATCAATGCGATGTAGAAGGTTTAGCTTCAAATCAATGCGACGTAGAAAGATTAGCATCAAATCAATGCGACACAAATGATTTATGTTCAGATACTTGCGATGTAAGTCATATAGCTTCAAATGCAGGGGATACAAACGAGTTAAATCCAAATCCATGCGAAACAAATGATTTAGCTTCAAATCAATGCAAAGTAGAAGGCTTAGCATCAAATCCATGCGTAACAAATGATTTAGCATCAGATACTTGCGATATAAGTGATATAGTTTCAAATACAGGGGAAACAATCGAGTTAGCTTCAAATACATGCGAAACACATGATTTAGCTTCAAATAAATGCGATGTAGAAGGTTTAGCTTCAAATCCATTCGAAACAAATGATTTAGCATCAGATACTTGCGATATAAGTGATATAGTTTCAAATACAGGGGAAACAATCGAGTTAGCTTCAAATACATGCGAAACACATGATTTAGCTTCAAATAAATGCGATGTAGAAGGTTTAGCTTCAAATCCATGCGAAACAAATGATTTAGCATCAGATACTTGCGATATAAGTGATATAGTTTCAAATGCAGGGGAAACAATCGAGTTAGCTTCAAATACATGCGAAACACATGATTTAGCTGCAAATAAATGCGATGTAGAAGGTTTAGCTTCAAATCCATGCGAAACAAATGATTTAGCTTCAGATACTTGCGATACAAATGATATAGCTTCAGATACTTGCGATATAAGTGATATAGCATCAAATGCAGGCCAAACAAACGAGTTAGCTTCAAATCCATGCGATACACATGATTTAGCTTCATATCAATGCGATGTAGAAGGTTTAGATTCAAATCCATGCGAAACAAATGGTTTAGCTACAAATACTCGAGGTATACGTTATTTAGATTCAACTGCATGCGCAACAAATGAATTAGCTTCAAATCCATGCGAAACACATGATTTAGCTTCAAATCAATGCGATGTAGAAGGTTTAGCTTCAAATTCAAGCGAAACTCATGATTTAGCTTAAAATCAATGTGATGTAGAAGGTTTAGCTTCAAATCCATGCGAAACAAATGATTTAGCTTCAAACACTTGGGATATAAGTGATATAGCTTCAAATGCAGTCGAAGCAATCGAGTTAGCTACAAATTCATGCGAAACACATGATTTAGCTTCAAATCAATGCGATGTAGAAGGTTTAGCTTCAAATCCATGCGAAACCAATGATTTAGCTTCAAACACTTGGGATATAAGTGGCATAGCTTCAAATGCAGACGAAACAAACCAGTTAGCTTCAATTCCATGCGAAACAAATGATTCAGCAGCAAATCCATGCGATACACATGATTTTGCTGCATATCAATGTGACGTAGAAGGTTTAGCTTCAAATCCATGTGAAACAAAGGGTTTAGCAACAAATACTTATCATGTATGTTAGTTAGATTCAACTCCATGCGAAACACACGATTTATCTTCAAATAAATGCGATGTAGAAGGTTTAGCTTTAAATCCATGCGAAACAAATGAATTAGCATCAGATACTTGCGATACAAATGATATAGCTTCAGATACTTGCGATATAAGTGATATAGTTGCAAATGAAGGGGAAACGATCGAGCTAGCTTCAAATCCATGCGACGCACATGATTTAGCTTCAAATCAAGACGATGTAGAAGGTTTTGCTTCAAATCAATGCGATGTAGAAGATTTAGCTTCAAATCAATGCGATGTAGAAGGTTTAGCTTCAAATCAATGCGACGTAGAAAGATTAGCATCAAATCAATGCGACACAAATGATTTATGTTCAGATACTTGCGATGTAAGTCATATAGCTTCAAATGCAGGGGATACAAACGAGTTAAATCCAAATCCATGCGAAACAAATGATTTAGCTTCAAATCAATGCAAAGTAGAAGGCTTAGCATCAAATCCATGCGTAACAAATGATTTAGCATCAGATACTTGCGATATAAGTGATATAGTTTCAAATACAGGGGAAACAATCGAGTTAGCTTCAAATACATGCGAAACACATGATTTAGCTTCAAATAAATGCGATGTAGAAGGTTTAGCTTCAAATCCATTCGAAACAAATGATTTAGCATCAGATACTTGCGATATAAGTGATATAGTTTCAAATACAGGGGAAACAATCGAGTTAGCTTCAAATACATGCGAAACACATGATTTAGCTTCAAATAAATGCGATGTAGAAGGTTTAGCTTCAAATCCATGCGAAACAAATGATTTAGCATCAGATACTTGCGATATAAGTGATATAGTTTCAAATGCAGGGGAAACAATCGAGTTAGCTTCAAATACATGCGAAACACATGATTTAGCTGCAAATAAATGCGATGTAGAAGGTTTAGCTTCAAATCCATGCGAAACAAATGATTTAGCTTCAGATACTTGCGATACAAATGATATAGCTTCAGATACTTGCGATATAAGTGATATAGCATCAAATGCAGGCCAAACAAACGAGTTAGCTTCAAATCCATGCGATACACATGATTTAGCTTCATATCAATGCGATGTAGAAGGTTTAGATTCAAATCCATGCGAAACAAATGGTTTAGCTACAAATACTCGAGGTATACGTTATTTAGATTCAACTGCATGCGCAACAAATGAATTAGCTTCAAATCCATGCGAAACACATGATTTAGCTTCAAATCAATGCGATGTAGAAGGTTTAGCTTCAAATTCAAGCGAAACTCATGATTTAGCTTAAAATCAATGTGATGTAGAAGGTTTAGCTTCAAATCCATGCGAAACAAATGATTTAGCTTCAAACACTTGGGATATAAGTGATATAGCTTCAAATGCAGTCGAAGCAATCGAGTTAGCTACAAATTCATGCGAAACACATGATTTAGCTTCAAATCAATGCGATGTAGAAGGTTTAGCTTCAAATCCATGCGAAACCAATGATTTAGCTTCAAACACTTGGGATATAAGTGGCATAGCTTCAAATGCAGACGAAACAAACCAGTTAGCTTCAATTCCATGCGAAACAAATGATTCAGCAGCAAATCCATGCGATACACATGATTTTGCTGCATATCAATGTGACGTAGAAGGTTTAGCTTCAAATCCATGTGAAACAAAGGGTTTAGCAACAAATACTTATCATGTATGTTAGTTAGATTCAACTCCATGCGAAACACACGATTTATCTTCAAATAAATGCGATGTAGAAGGTTTAGCTTTAAATCCATGCGAAACAAATGAATTAGCATCAGATACTTGCGATACAAATGATATAGCTTCAGATACTTTCGACATAAGTGATATAGCATCAAATGCAGGCGATACAAACGAGTTAGATTCAAATCCATGCGATACACATGATTTTGCTGCAAATAAATGAGACGTAGAAGGTTTAGCTTCAAATCAATGCGATGTAGAAGGTTTAGCTTCAAATCCATGCGAAACAAATGATTTAGCATCAGATACTTGCGATATAAGTGATATAGCTACAAATGCAGATTAAACAAACGAGTTAGCTTCATATACAAGCGAAACACATGATTTAGCTTCAAATCAATGAGATGTAGAAGGTTTTGCTTCAAATCCATGCGACACAATTGAATTAGCATCAGTTACATGCGATATAAGTGATCTAGCTTCAAATGCAGGAGAAACAAGTGAGTTCGTTTCAAACCCATACGGAATACATGATTTAGCTTCAAATAATTGCGAAGTAGAAGGCTTAGCTTCAAATCCATTCGACACAAATGATTTAGCTTCAAGTACTTGCGATATAAATGGTATAGCTTCAAATGAAGGCGAAACAGACGCGGTAGCTTCAAATCCATTCGAAACACATGAATTAGCTTCAAATTCATGCGAAACACATGGTTTAGATTGAAATTCATGAGAAGCAAATGGTTTAGCTTCTGATACTTGTGATAAACAAGATTCAGCTTCAACTGCATGCGTAAGAAACGTGTTAGCGTCATATCCATGCGAAACGCATGATTTAGATCCAAATCAATGCGAAGTAGGAGGCTTAGCTTCAAATTCATGCGACACAAGTGATTTAGCTTGAAATTCATGAGAAGCAAATGGTTTAGCTTCTGATACTTGTGATAAACAAGATTCAGCATCAACTGCATGCGAAACAAACGAGTTAGCTTCAAAACCAAGCGAAACACGTGATTTAGCTTCGAATCAATGCTATGTAGAAGGTTTAGCTTTAAATCCATGCGAAACAAATGATTTGGCATCAGATACTTGCGATATAAGTGATATAGCTTCACATGCAGGCGAAACAAACGAGTTAGCATCTAATCTATGTGAAACTCATGATTTAGCTTCAAATCATTGCGGACTAGATGTCTTAGCTTCAAATCCAAGCGATACAAATGATATAGCTTCAGATACTTGCGATATAAGTGATATAGCATCAAATGCAGGCGAAACAAACGAGTTAGCTTCAAATCCATGCGATACACATGATTTTGCTGCAAATCAATATGACGTAGAAGGTTTAGCTTCAAAACCATGCGAAACACATTATATAGCTTCAAATGCACCCGAAACAAACGAGTTAGTTTCAAATATATGCGAAACAAAAGAGTTAGCTTCAAATCAAAGCGAAACACGTGATTTTGTTTCAAATCAATGCGCTGTAGAAGCTTTAGCTTTAAATCCATGCGAAACAAATTGTTTAGCTACAAATACTTGTGATATACGCTATTTAGATTCAACTGCATGCGCAACAAACGAGAAAGCTTCAAATCCATGCGAAACACATGATGTAGAAGAAACTCAATGCGATGTAGAAGGTTTAGATTGAAATCCATGCGAAACCAATGATTTAACTTCAGATACTTGCGATATAAGTGACATAGCTTCAACTGCATGCGAAACAAACGAGTTAGCTTCAAATCCAAGCGAAACACATGATTTAGCTTCAATTCAAAGCGAAGTAGAAGGCTTAGCTTCAAATCCATGCGAAACAAATGGTTAGCTTCAAATACTTGTGATATACATGATTTAACTTCAACTGCATGCAAAACAAACGAGTTAGCTTCAAATCCATGCGAAACACATGATTTAGATTCAAATCAATGCGAAGTAGAAGACTTAGCTACAAATGCATGAGAAACATATGGTTAGCTTCAAATCAATTGGAAGTAGAATCCTTAGCTTCAAATCCATGCGAAACGAATGGTGTAGCTTAATATTCAAGCGAAACAAATGGTTTAGCTTGATATTCATGCGAAACAAATTATTTAGCTTCAAATCAATGCGAAGTAGAAGGCTTATCTTCAAATTCATGCGAAACAAATCGTTTAGCTTCAAATACTTGAGATATAAATGATTTAGCTTCAACTGCATGCGAAACAAAGAAATTAGCTTCAAATCCCAGCGAAACAAATGATTTAGTTTCAATTCAATGCGAACTAGAAGGCTTATCTTCAAATTCATGCGAAACAAATCGTTTAGCTTCAAATACTTGTGATATACATGATTTAGCTTCAACAGCATGCGAAACAAACGAGATAGCTCCAAATCCAAGCGAAACAAATTATTTAGCTTCAAATCAATGCGAAGTAGAAGGCTGATCTTCGAATCCACACGAAACAGACGGTTTAGCTTCAAATACTTATAATATACATGATTTAGATTCAACAGCATGCGAAACAAACGAGTTAGCTTCATATCCAGGCGAAACACATGATTTAGCTTCTAATCAATGCGAAGTAGAAGGCTTAGCACCAAATCCAAGCGAAACAAATTATTTAGCTTCAAATCAATGCGAAGTAGAAGGCTTATCTTCAAATTCATGCGAAACAAATCGTTTAGCTTCAAATACTTGAGATATAAATGATTTAGCTTCAACTGCATGCGAAACAAAGGAATTAGCTTCAAATCCCAGCGAAACAAATGATTTAGTTTCAATTCAATGCGAAGTAGAAGGCTTATCCTCAAATTCATGCGAAACAAATCGTTTAGCTTCAAATACTTGTGATATACATGATTTAGCTTCAACAGCATGCGAAACAAACGAGATAGCTTCAACTGCATGCGAAACATATGATTTAGCTGCAAATCAATGCGAAGTAGAAGGCTGAACTTCGAATCCATGCGAAACAAATGGTTCAGCTTAAAATACTTGTTTCATACATGATTTAGCTTCAACTGCATGCGAAACAAACGAGTTAGATTCAAATCCATGCGAAACACATGATTTAGCTTCAAATTAATGCGAAGTAGAAGGCTGAACTTCGAATCCATGCGAAACAAATGGTTCAGATTCAAATACTTGTTTTATACATGATTTAGCCTCAACAGCATGCGAAACAAACGAGTTAGCTTCAACTGCATGCGAAACACATGATTTAGCTTCAAATTAATGCGAAGTAGAAGTCTGATCTTCGAATCCATGCGAAACAAATGGTTTAGCTTAATATTCATGCGAAACAAATGGTTTAGCTTCAAAACTTGTGATATACATGATTTAGATTCAACAGCATGCGAAACAAACCAGTTAGATTCAAATCCATACGAAACACATGATTTAGCTTCAAATCAATGCTAAGTAGAAGGCTTAGCTCCAAATCCAAGCGAAACAAATTATTTAGCTTCAAATCAATGCGAAGTAGAAGGCTTATCTTCAAATTCATGCGAAACAAATCGTTTAGCTTCAAATACTTGTGATATACATGACTTAGCTTGAACAGCATGCGAAACAAACGTGTTAGCTTCAAATCCTAGCGAATCACATGATTTAGCTTCGAATAAATGCGAAGTAGAAGTCTTAACTTCAAAACCATGCCAATCATACGGTTTAGCTTCAAATGCTTGTGATATACATGGTTCAGCTTCAAGTGCATGCGAATCAAAGGATTTAGCTCCAAATCCAAGCGAAACACATGATTTAGCTTCAAATCAATACGAAGCAGAAGTCTGATCTTCGAATCCATGCGAAACAAATGGTTTAGCTTAATATTCATACGAAACAAATGGTTTAGCTTCAAAACTTGTGATATACATGATTTAGATTCAACTGCATGCGAAACAAACGAGTTAGCTTCAAATCCAAGCGAACCACATGATTTAGCTTCAAATCAATGCGAAGTAGAAGGCTTATCAGCAATTCCATGCGAATCAAACGGGTTAGCTTCAAACACTTGTGATATACATGATTTAGCTTCAACTGCATGCAAAACAAACGAGTAAGTTTCAAATCCATGCGAAACACTTGATTTAGCTTCAAATCAATGGGAAGCAGAAGTCTGATCTTCAAATTAATGAGAAACAAATCATTAATCTTCAGATAATTTGCGATATAAGTGATATAGCTTCAACTGCAGGCGAAGCAAGTGAGTTAGCTTCCAATCCGTGCGGATCACATGATTTAGCTTCAAATCAATGCGAAGTAGAAGGATTAGACTCAAATCCATGCGAATCAAATGGTTTGACTTCAAATACTTGTGATATACATGATTTAGATTCAACAGCATGCGAAACAAACCAGTTAGATTCAAATCCATATGAAAAACATGATTTAGCTTCAAATCAATGCTTAGTAGAAGGCTTAGCTCCAAATCCAAGCGAAACAAATTATTTAGCTTCAAATCAATGCGAAGTAGAAGGCTGATCTTCGAATCCACACGAAACAGACGGTTTAGCTTCAAATACTTGTAATATACATGATTTAGATTCAACAGCATGCGAAACAAACGAGTTAGCTTCAAATCCAAGCGAAACACATGATTTAGCTTCTAATCAATGCGAAGTAGAAGGCTTAGCACCAAATCCAAGCGAAACAAATTATTTAGCTTCAAATCAATGCGAAGTAGAAGGCTTATCTTCAAATTCATGCGAAACAAATCGTTTAGCTTCAAATACTTGAGATATAAATGATTTAGCTTCAACTGCATGCGAAACAAAGGAATTAGCTTCAAATCCCAGCGAAACAAATGATTTAGTTTCAAATCAATGCGAAGTAGAAGGCTTATCTTCAAATTCATGCGAAACAAATCGAATAGCTTCAAATACTTGTGATATACATGATTTAGCTTAACAGCATGCGAAACAAACGAGATAGCTTCAACTGCATGCGAAACATATGATTTAGCTGCAAATCAATGCGAAGTAGAAGGCTGAACTTCGAATCCATGCGAAACAAATGGTTCAGCTTGAAATACTTGTTTCATACATGATTTAGATTCAACAGCATGCGAAACAAACGAGTTAGCTTCAAATCCATGCGAAACACATGATTTAGCTTCAAATTACTGCGAAGTAGAAGGCTGAACTTCGAATCCATGCGAAACAAATGGTTCAGATTCAAATACTTGTTTTATACATGATTTAGCCTCATCAGCATGCGAAACAAACGAGTTAGCTTCAACTGCATGCGAAACACATGATTTAGCTTCAAATTAATGCGAAGTAGAAGGCTGAACTTCGAATCCATGCGAAACAAATGGTTCAGATTCGAATACTTGTTTTATGCATGATTTAGCCTCAACAGCATGCGAAACAAACGAGTTAGCTTCAACTGCATGCGAAACACATGATTTAGCTTTAAATTAATGCGAAGCACATGATTTAGCTTCAATTCAAAGCGAAGTAGAAGGCTTAGATTCAAATCCATGCGAAACAAATGGTTTAGCTTCAAATACTTGTGATATACATGATTTAACTTCAACTGCATGCAAAACAAACGAGTTAGCTTCAAATCCATGCGAAACTCATGATTTAGATTCACATCAATGCGAAGTAGAAGACTTAGCTACAAATACATGAGAAACATATGGTTAGCTTCAAATCAATTGGAAGTAGAATCCTTAGCTTCAAATCCATGCGAAACGAATGGTGTAGCTTAATATTCAAGCGAAACAAATGGTTTAGCTTGATATTCATGCGAAACAAATGGTTTAGCTTCAAAACTTGTGATATACATGATTTAGATTCAACTGCATGCGAAACAAACGAGTTAGCTTCAAATCCAAGCGAACCACATGATTTAGCTTCAACTCAAAGCGAAGTAGAATCCTTTGCTTCAGATCCATGCGAAACGAATGGTTTAGCTTCAAACACCTGTGATATACATGATTTAGCTTCTACTGCATGCAAAACAAACGAGTAAGCTTCAAATCCATGCGAATCACATGATTTAGCTTCAAATCAATGCGAAGTAGAAGGCTTAGCCTCAAATCCGTGCGAATCAAATGGTTTGCCTTCAAATACTTGTGATATACATGATTTAGATTCAACAGCATGCGAAACAAACCAGTTAGATTCAAATCCATACGAAACACATGATTTAGCTTCAAATCAATGCTAAGTAGAAGGCTTAGCTCCAAATCCAAGCGAAACAAATTATTTAGCTTCAAATCAATGCGAAGTAGAAGGCTTATCTTCAAATTCATGCGAAACAAATCGTTTAGCTTCAAATACTTGTGATATACATGACTTAGCTTGAACAGCATGCGAAACAAACGTGTTAGCTTCAAATCCTAGCGAATCACATGATTTAGCTTCGAATAAATGCGAAGTAGAAGTCTTAACTTCAAATCCATGCCAATCATACGGTTTAGCTTCAAATGCTTGTGATATACATGGTTCAGCTTCAAGTGCATGCGAATCAAAGGATTTAGCTCCAAATCCAAGCGAAACACATGATTTAGCTTCAAATCAATACGAAGCAGAAGTCTGATCTTCGAATCCATGCGAAACAAATGGTTTAGCTTAATATTCATGCAAAACAAATGGTTTAGCTTCAAAACTTGTGATATACATGATTTAGAATCAACTGCATGCGAAACAAACGAGTTAGCTTCAAATCCAAGCGAACCACATGATTTAGCTTCAAATCAATGCGAAGTAGAAGGCTTATCAGCAATTCCATGCGAATCAAACGGGTTAGCTTCAAACACTTGTGATATACATGATTTAGCTTCAAATGCAGGCGAAACGAACGAGTTAGCTTCAAATCCATGCGAAACACATGATTTAGCTTCAAATCAATGCGAAGTAGAAGGCTTAGCTTCAAATTAATAAGAAACAAATCATTAATCTTCAGATAATTGCGATATAAGTGATATAGCTTCAACTGCAGGCGAAGCAAGTGAGTTAGATTCCAATCCGTGCGAATCACATGATTTAGCTTCAAATCAATGCGAAGTAGAAGGATTAGACTCAAATCCATGCGAATAAAATGGTATGCCTTCACATACTTGTGATATACATGATTTAGATTCAACAGCATGCGAAACAAACCAGTTAGATTCAAATCCATACGAAACACAAGATTTAGCTTCAAATCAATGCTATGTAGAAGGCTTAGCACCAAATCCAAGCGAAACAAATTATTTAGCTTTAAATCAATGCGAAGTAGAAGGCTGATCTTCGAATCCACACGAAACAGATGGTTTAGCTTCAAATACTTGTAATATACATGATTTAGATTCAACAGCATGCCAAACAAACGAGTTAGCTTCAAATCCAAGCGAAACACATGATTTAGCTTCTAATCAATGCGAAGAAGAAGGCTTAGCACCAAATCCAAGCGAAACAAATTATTTAGCTTCAAATCAATGCGAAGTAGAAGGCTTATCTTTAAATTCATGCGAAACAAATCGTTTAGCATCAAATACTTGAGATATAAATGATTTAGCTTCAACTGCATGCGAAACAAAGGAATTAGCTTCAAATCCCAGCGAAACAAATGATTTAGTTTCAAATCAATGCGAAGTAGAAGGCTTATCTTCAAATTCATGCGAAACAAATCGTTTAGCTTCAAATACTTGTGATATACATGATTTAGCTACAACAGCATGCGAAACAAACGAGATAGCTTCAACTGCATGCGAAACATATGATTTAGCTGCAAATCAATGCGAAGTAGAAGGCTGAACTTCGAATCCATGCGAAACAAATGGTTCAGCTTGAAATACTTGTTTCATACATGATTTAGATTCAACTGCATGCGAAACAATCGAGTTAGCTTCAAATCCATGCGAAACACATGATTTAGCTTCAAATTAATGCGAAGTAGAAGGCTGAACTTCGAATCCATGCGAAACAAATGGTTCAGATTCAAATACTTGTTTTATACATGATTTAGCCTCAAAAGCATGCGAAACAAACGAGTTAGCTTCAACTGCATGCGAAACACATGATTTAGCTTCAAATTAATGCGAAGTAGACGGCTGAACTTCGAATCCATGCGAAACAAATGGTTCAGATTCAAATACTTGTTTTATACATGATTTAGCTCCAACTGCATGCGAAACAAACGAGTTAGCTTCAAATCCAAACGAAACACATGATTTAGCTTCAATTCAAAGCGAAGTAGAAGGCTTAGCTTCAAATCCATGCGAAACAAATGGTTTAGCTTCAAATTCTTGTGATATACATGATTTAGCTTCAACTGCATGCAAAAAAAACGAGTTAGCTTCAAATCCATGCGAAACACATGATTTAGATTCAAATCAATGCGAAGTAGAAGACTTAGCTACAAATACATGAGAAACATATGGTTAGCTTCAAATCAATTGGAAGTAGAATACTTAGCTTCAAATCCATGCGAAACGAATGGTGTAGCTTAATATTCAAGCGAAACAAATGGTTTAGCTTGATATTCATGCGAAACAAATGGTTTAGCTTCAAAACTTGTGATATACATGATTTAGATTCAACTGCATGCGAAACAAACGAGTTAGCTTCAAATCCAAGCGAACCACATGATTTAGCTTCAACTCAAAGCGAAGTAGAATCCTTTGCTTCAGATCCATGCGAAACGAATGGTTTAGCTTCAAACACCTGTGATATACATGATTTAGCTTCTACTGCATGAAAAACAAACGAGTAAGCTTCAAATCCATGCGAATCACATGATTTAGCTTCAAATCAATGCGAAGTAGAAGGCTTAGCCTCAAATCCGTGCGAATAAAATGGTTTGCCTTCACATACTTGTGATATACATGATTTAGATTCAACAGCATGCGAAACAAACCAGTTAGATTCAAATCCATACGAAACACATGATTTAGCTTCAAATCAATGCTAAGTAGAAGGCTTAGCTCCAAATCCAAGCGAAACAAATTATTTAGCTTAATATTCATGCGAAACAAATGGTTTAGCTTCAAAACTTGTGATATACATGATTTAGATTCAACTGCATGCGAAACAAACGAGTTAGCTTCAAATCCAAGCGAACCACATGATTTAGCTTCAAATCAATACGAAGCAGAAGTCTGATCTTCGAATCCATGCGAAACAAATGGTTTAGATTCAAACACTTGTGATATACATGATTTATCTTCAACTGCATGCAAAACAAACGAGTAAGTTTCAAATCCATGCGAAACACATGATTTAGCTTCAAATCAATGCGAAGCAGAAGTCTGATCTTCGAATCCATGCGAAACAAATGGTTTAGCTACAAACACTTGTGATATACATGATTTAGCTTCAAATGCAGGCGAAACGAACGAGTTAGCTTCAAATCCATGCGAAACACATGATTTAGCTTCAAATCAATGCGAAGTAGAAGGCTTAGCTTCAAATTAATGAGAAACAAATCATTAATCTTCAGATAATTTGCGATATAAGTGATATAGCTTCAACTGCAGGCGAAGCAAGTGAGTTAGCTTCAAATCCAAGGGAAACACATGATTTAGCTTCTAATCAATGCGAAGTAGAAGGCTTAGCACCAAATCCAAGCGAAACAAATTATTTAGCTTCAAATCAATGCGAAGTAGAAGGCTTATCTTCAAATTCATGCGAAACAAATCGTTTAGCTTCAAATACTTGAGATATAAATGATTAGGCTTCAACTGCATGCGAAACAAAGGAATTAGCTTCAAATCCCAGCGAAACAAATGATTTAGTTTCAAATCAATGCGAAGTAGAAGGCTTAGCTTCAAATCCATGCGAAACAAATGGTTTAGCTTCAAATACTTGTGATATACATGATTTAACTTCAACTGCATGCAAAACAAACGAGTTAGCTTCAAATCCATGCGAAACACATGATTTAGATTCAAATCAATGCGAAGTAGAAGACTTAGCATCAAATCCATGCGAAACGAATGGTTTAGCTTCTAATACTTGTGATATACATGATTTAGCTTCAACTGCATGCCAAACACACGAGTTAGCTTAAAATCCAAGCGAAACACATGATTTAGCTTCAAATCAATACGAAGCAGATGTCTGATCTTCGAATCCATGCGAAACAAATGGTTTAGCTTAATATTCATGCGAAACAAATGGTTTAGCTTCAAAACTTGTGATATACATGATTTAGATTCAACTGCATGCGAAACAAACGAGTTAGCTTCAAATCCAAGCGAACCACATGATTTAGCTTCAAATCAATGCGAAGTAGAAGGCTTATCAGCAATTCCATGCGAATCAAACGGGTTAGCTTCAAACACTTGTGATATACATGATTTAGCTTCAACTGCATGCAAAACAAACGAGTAAGTTTCAAATCCATGCGAAACACATGATTTAGCTTCAAATCAAGGCGAAGCAGAAGTCTGATCTTCGAATCCATGCGAAACAAATGGTTTAGCTACAAATACTTGTGATATACATGATTTAGCTTCAAATGCAGGCGAAACGAACGAGTTAGCTTCAAATCCATGCGAAACACATGCTTTAGCTTCAAATCAATGCGAAGTAGAAGGCTTAGCTTCAAATTAATAAGAAACAAATCATAAATCTTCAGATAATTGCGATGTAAGTGATATAGCTTCAACTGCAGGCGAAGCAAGTGAGTTAGCTTCCAATCCGTGCGAATCACATGATTTAGCTTCAAATCAATGCGAAGTTGAAGGATTAGACTCAAATCCATGCGAATAAAATGGTTTGCCTTCACATACTTGTGATATACATGATTTAGATTCAACAGCATGCGAAACAAACCAGTTAGATTCAAATCCTTACGAAACACAAGATTTAGCTTCAAATCAATGCGAAGTAGAAGGCTGATCTTCGAATCCACACGAAACAGATGGTTTAGCTTCAAATACTTGTAATATACATGATTTAGATTCAACAGCATGCGAAACAAACGAGTTAGCTTCAAATCCAAGCGAAACACATGATTTAGCTTCTAATCAATGCGAAGTAGAAGGCTTAGCACCAAATCCAAGCGAAACAAATTATTTAGCTTCAAATCAATGCGAAGTAGAAGGCTTATCTTCAAATTCATGCGAAACAAATCGTTTAGCTTCAAATACTTGAGATATAAATGATTTAGCTTCAACTGCATGCGAAACAAAGGAATTAGCTTCAAATCCAAGCGAAACAAATGATTTAGTTTCAAATCAATACGAAGTAGAAGGCTTATCTTCAAATTGATGCGAAACAAATCGTTTAGCTTCAAATACTTGTGATATACATGATTTAGCTTCAACAGCATGCGAAACAAACGAGATAGCTTCAACTGCATGCGAAACATATGATTTAGCTGCAAACCAATGCGAAGTAGAAGGCTGAACTTCGAATCCATGCGAAACAAATGGTTCAGCTTGAAATACTTGTTTCATACATGATTTAGATTCAACTGCATGCGAAACAAACGAGTTAGCTTCAAATCCAAGCGAACCACATGATTTAGCTTCAACTCAAAGCGAAGTAGAATCCTTTGCTTCAGATCCATGCGAAACGAATGGTTTAGCTTCAAACACCTGTGATATACATGATTTAGCTTCTACTGCATGCAAAACAAACGAGTAAGCTTCAAATCCGTGCGAATCACATGATTTAGCTTCAAATCAATGCAAAGTAGAAGTCATAGCCTCAAATCCATGCGAATCAAATGATTTGCCTTCAAATACTTGTGATATACATGATTTAGATTCAACAGCATGCGAAACAAACCAGTTAGATTCAAATCCATACGAAACACATGATTTAGCTTCAAATCAATGCTAAGTAGAAGGCTTAGCTCCAAATCCAAGCGAAACAAATTATTTAGCTTAATATTCATGCGAAACAAATGGTTTAGCTTCAAAACTTGTGATATACATGATTTAGATTCAACTGCATGCGAAACAAACGAGTTAGCTTCAAATCCAAGCGAACCACATGATTTAGCTTCAAATCAATACGAAGCAGAAGTCTGATCTTCGAATCCATGCGAAACAAATGGTTTAGATTCAAACACTTGTGATATACATGATTTATCTTCAACTGCATGCAAAACAAACGAGTAAGTTTCAAATCCATGCGAAACACATGATTTAGCTTCAAATCAATGCGAAGCAGAAGTCTGATCTTCGAATCCATGCGAAACAAATGGTTTAGCTACAAACACTTGTGATATACATGATTTAGCTTCAAATGCAGGCGAAACGAACGAGTTAGCTTCAAATCCATGCGAAACACATGATTTAGCTTCAAATCAATGCGAAGTAGAAGGCTTAGCTTCAAATTAATGAGAAACAAATCATTAATCTTCAGATAATTTGCGATATAAGTGATATAGCTTCAACTGCAGGCGAAGCAAGTGAGTTAGCTTCAAATCCAAGGGAAACACATGATTTAGCTTCTAATCAATGCGAAGTAGAAGGCTTAGCACCAAATCCAAGCGAAACAAATTATTTAGCTTCAAATCAATGCGAAGTAGAAGGCTTATCTTCAAATTCATGCGAAACAAATCGTTTAGCTTCAAATACTTGAGATATAAATGATTAGGCTTCAACTGCATGCGAAACAAAGGAATTAGCTTCAAATCCCAGCGAAACAAATGATTTAGTTTCAAATCAATGCGAAGTAGAAGGCTTAGCTTCAAATCCATGCGAAACAAATGGTTTAGCTTCAAATACTTGTGATATACATGATTTAACTTCAACTGCATGCAAAACAAACGAGTTAGCTTCAAATCCATGCGAAACACATGATTTAGATTCAAATCAATGCGAAGTAGAAGACTTAGCTTCAAATCCATGCGAAACGAATGGTTTAGCTTCTAATACTTGTGATATACATGATTTAGCTTCAACTGCATGCCAAACACACGAGTTAGCTTAAAATCCAAGCGAAACACATGATTTAGCTTCAAATCAATACGAAGCAGATGTCTGATCTTCGAATCCATGCGAAACAAATGGTTTAGCTTAATATTCATGCGAAACAAATGGTTTAGCTTCAAAACTTGTGATATACATGATTTAGATTCAACTGCATGCGAAACAAACGAGTTAGCTTCAAATCCAAGCGAACCACATGATTTAGCTTCAAATCAATGCGAAGTAGAAGGCTTATCAGCAATTCCATGCGAATCAAACGGGTTAGCTTCAAACACTTGTGATATACATGATTTAGCTTCAACTGCATGCAAAACAAACGAGTAAGTTTCAAATCCATGCGAAACACATGATTTAGCTTCAAATCAAGGCGAAGCAGAAGTCTGATCTTCGAATCCATGCGAAACAAATGGTTTAGCTACAAATACTTGTGATATACATGATTTAGCTTCAAATGCAGGCGAAACGAACGAGTTAGCTTCAAATCCATGCGAAACACATGCTTTAGCTTCAAATCAATGCGAAGTAGAAGGCTTAGCTTCAAATTAATAAGAAACAAATCATAAATCTTCAGATAATTGCGATGTAAGTGATATAGCTTCAACTGCAGGCGAAGCAAGTGAGTTAGCTTCCAATCCGTGCGAATCACATGATTTAGCTTCAAATCAATGCGAAGTTGAAGGATTAGACTCAAATCCATGCGAATAAAATGGTTTGCCTTCACATACTTGTGATATACATGATTTAGATTCAACAGCATGCGAAACAAACCAGTTAGATTCAAATCCTTACGAAACACAAGATTTAGCTTCAAATCAATGCGAAGTAGAAGGCTGATCTTCGAATCCACACGAAACAGATGGTTTAGCTTCAAATACTTGTAATATACATGATTTAGATTCAACAGCATGCGAAACAAACGAGTTAGCTTCAAATCCAAGCGAAACACATGATTTAGCTTCTAATCAATGCGAAGTAGAAGGCTTAGCACCAAATCCAAGCGAAACAAATTATTTAGCTTCAAATCAATGCGAAGTAGAAGGCTTATCTTCAAATTCATGCGAAACAAATCGTTTAGCTTCAAATACTTGAGATATAAATGATTTAGCTTCAACTGCATGCGAAACAAAGGAATTAGCTTCAAATCCAAGCGAAACAAATGATTTAGTTTCAAATCAATACGAAGTAGAAGGCTTATCTTCAAATTCATGCGAAACAAATCGTTTAGCTTCAAATACTTGTGATATACATGATTTAGCTTCAACAGCATGCGAAACAAACGAGATAGCTTCAACTGCATGCGAAACATATGATTTAGCTGCAAACCAATGCGAAGTAGAAGGCTGAACTTCGAATCCATGCGAAACAAATGGTTCAGCTTGAAATACTTGTTTCATACATGATTTAGATTCAACTGCATGCGAAACAAACGAGTTAGCTTCAAATCCAAGCGAACCACATGATTTAGCTTCAACTCAAAGCGAAGTAGAATCCTTTGCTTCAGATCCATGCGAAACGAATGGTTTAGCTTCAAACACCTGTGATATACATGATTTAGCTTCTACTGCATGCAAAACAAACGAGTAAGCTTCAAATCCGTGCGAATCACATGATTTAGCTTCAAATCAATGCAAAGTAGAAGTCATAGCCTCAAATCCATGCGAATCAAATGATTTGCCTTCAAATACTTGTGATATACATGATTTAGATTCAACAGCATGCGAAACAAACCAGTTAGATTCAAATCCATACGAAACACATGATTTAGCTTCAAATCAATGCTAAGTAGAAGGCTTAGCTCCAAATCCAAGCGAAACAAATTATTTAGCTTAATATTCATGCGAAACAAATGGTTTAGCTTCAAAACTTGTGATATACATGATTTAGATTCAACTGCATGCGAAACAAACGAGTTAGCTTAAAATCCAAGCGAAACACATGATTTAGCTTCAACTCAAAGCGAAGTAGAATCCTTTGCTTCAGATCCATGCGAAACGAATGGTTTAGCTTCAAACACCTGTGATATACATGATTTAGCTTCTACTGCATGTAAAACAAACGAGTAAGCTTCAAATCCGTGCGAATCACATGATTTAGCTTCAAATCAATGCGAAGTAGAAGTCTTAGCCTCAAATCCATGCGAATCAAATGATTTGCCTTCAAATACTTGTGATATACATGATTTAGATTCAACAGCATGCGAAACAAACCAGTTAGATTCAAATCCATACGAAACACATGATTTAGCTTCAAATCAATGCTAAGTAGAAGGCTTAGCTCCAAATCCAAGCGAAACAAATTATTTAGCTTAATATTCATGCGAAACAAATGGTTTAGCTTCAAAACTTGTGATATACATGATTTAGATTCAACTGCATGCGAAACAAACGAGTTAGCTTAAAATCCAAGCGAACCACATGATTTAGCTTCAAATCAATGCGAAGTAGAAGGCTTATCAGCAATTCCATGCGAATCAAACGGGTTAGCTTCAAACACTTGTGATATACATGATTTAGCTTCAACTGCATGCAAAACAAACGAGTAAGTTTCAAATCCATGCGAAACACATGATTTAGCTTCAAATCAATGCGAAGTAGAAGGCTTAGCTTCAAATTAATAAGAAACAAATCATTAATCTTCAGATAATTGCGATATAAGTGATATAGCTTCAACTGAAGGCGAAGCAAGTGAGTTAGCTTCCAATCCGTGCGAATCACATGATTTAGCTTCAAATCAATGCGAAGTAGAAGGATTAGACTCAAATCCATGCGAATAAAATGGTTTGCCTTCACATACTTGTGATATACATGATTTAGATTCAACAGCATGCGAAACAAACCAGTTAGATTCAAATCCATACGAAACACAAGATTTAGCTTCAAATCAATGCTAAGTAGAAGGCTTAGCCCCAAATCCAAGCCAAACAAATTATTTAGCTTCAAATCAATGCGAAGTAGAAGGCTGATTTTCGAATCCACACGAAACAGATGGTTTAGCTTCAAATACTTGTAATATACATGATTTAGCTTTAACAGCATGCGAAACAAACGTGTTAGCTTCAAATCCTAGCGAATCAGATGATTTAGCTTCGAATCAATGCGAAGTAGAAGTCTTAACTTCAAATCCATGCCAATCATACGGTTTAGCTTCAAATACTTGTGATATACATGGTTCAGCTTCAAGTGCATGCGAAACAAACGAGTTAGCTTCAAGTCCATGCGTAACAAAGGATTTAGTTTCAAATCAATGCGAAGTAGAAGCCTTATCTTCGATTCCATGCGAAACAAATGGTTTAGCTTCAAATACCTGCGATATACATGATTTAGCTTCAACTGCATGCGAAACAAACGAGTTAGAATTAAATCCATGCGAAACACATCATTTAGATTAATATCAATGCGAAGTAGAAGGCTTATCTTCAAATCCATGCCAATCATACGGTTTAGCTTCGAATACTTGTGATATACATGGTTCAGCTTCAAGTGCATGCGAAACAAAGGAGTTAGCTTCAAGTCCATGCGAAACACGTGATTTAGCTTCAATTCAATGCGAAGTAGAAGGCTTATCTTCGAATCCATGCGAAACAAATGGTTTAGCTTCAAATGCTTGAGATATAAATGATTTAGCTTCAACTGCATGCGAAACAAAGGAGTTAGCTTCAAATCCCAGCGAAACTAATGATTTAGCTTCAAATCAACGCGAAGTAGAAGGCTTAGCTTCAAATCCATTCGAAACGAATGGTTTAGCTTCAAATACTTGCGATGTAAATGATTTAGCTTCCACTGCATGCGAAACAAAGGAGTTTGCTTCAGATCCTAGCGAATCACATGTTTTAGCTTCAAATCAATGCGAAGTAGAAGACTTAGCTACAAATACATGAGAAACATTTGGTTAGCTTCAAATCAATTGGAAGTAGAATCCTTAGCTTCAAATCCATGCGAAACGAATGGGGTAGCTTAATATTCAAGCGAAACAAATGGTTTAGCTTGATATTCATGCGAAACAAATGGTTTAGCTTCAAAACTTGTGATATACATGATTTAGATTCAACTGCATGCGAAACAAACGAGTTAGCATCAAATCCAAGCGAACCACATGATTTAGCTTCAACTCAAAGTGAAGTAGAATCCATTGCTTCAGATCCATGCGAATCAAACGGGTTAGCTTCAAACACTTGTGATATACATGATTTAGCTTCTACTGCATGCAAAACAAACGAGTAAGCTTCAAATCCATGCGAATCACATGATTTAGCTTCAAATCAATGCGAAGTAGAAGGCTTATCCTCAAATCCATGCGAATCAAATGGTTTGCCTTCAAATACTTGTGATATACATGATTTAGATTCAACAGCATGCAAAACAAACGAGTTAGCTTCAAATCCATGCGAAAGACATGATTTAGATTCAAATCAATGCGAAGTAGATTGCTTAGCATTAAATCCATGCGAAATAAATGAGTTACGTTCAAATACTTGTGATATAAATGGAATAGCTTGAAATGCATGCGAAACAAACGAGTATGGTTCAAACCCAAGCGAAAAACATGATTTAGTATCAAGTCAACGCGAAGTTGAAGACTTAGCTTCAAATCCATGCGAAACGGATCATTTAGCTTCACATACTTGTGAATATAAGTGATATAGCTTCAACTGCATGCGAAACAAACGAGTTAGCTTCAAATCCAAGCGAAACACATGATTTAGCTTCAAATCAATGCGAAGTAGAAGGCTTAGCTACAAATCCATGCGAAGCGAATGGTTTAGCTTCAAATACTTGCGATGTAATTGATTTAGCTTCCACTGCATGCGAAACAAAGGACTTAGCTTCAAATCCTAGCGAATCACATGATTTAGCTTCAAATCAATGCGAAGTAGAAGGCTTAGCTTCAAATCCATGCGAATCAAATGGTTTAGCTTCCAATATTTGTGATATACATGATTTAGATTCAACTGCATGCGAAACAAACCAGTTAGATTCAAATCCATACGGAACACATGATTTCGATTCAAATTAATGCGAAGTAGAAGGCTGAACTTCGAATCCATGCGAAACAAATGGTTTAGCTTCAAAACTTGTGATATACATGATTTAGATTCAACTGCATGCGAAACAAACGAGTTAGCTTCAAATCCAAGCGAACCACATGATTTAGCTTCAAATCAATGCGAAGTAGAAGGCTTATCAGCAATTCCATGCGAATCAAACGGGTTAGCTTCAAACACTTGTGATATACATGATTTAGCTTCAACTGCATGCAAAACAAACGAGTAAGTTTCAAATCCGTGCGAAACACTTGATTTAGATTCAAATCAATGCGAAGTAGAAGACTTAGCCTCAAATCCATGCGAATCAAATGGTTTGCCTTCAAATACTTGTGATATACATGATTTAGATTCAACAGCATGCGAAACAAACCAGTTAGATTCAAATCCATACGAAACACATGATTTAGCTTCAAATCAATGCTAAGTAGAAGGCTTAGCTCCAAATCCAAGCGAAACAAATTATTTAGCTTCAAATCAATGCGAAGTAGAAGGCTTATCTTCAAATTCATGCGAAACAAATCGTTTAGCTTCAAATACTTGTGATATACATGACTTAGCTTGAACAGCATGCGAAACAAACGTGTTAGCTTCAAATCCTAGCGAATCACATGATTTAGCTTCGAATAAATGCGAAGTAGAAGTCTTAACTTCAAATCCATGCCAATCATACGGTTTAGCTTCAAATGCTTGTGATATACATGGTTCAGCTTCAAGTGCATGCGAATCAAAGGATTTAGCTCCAAATCCAAGCGAAACACATGATTTAGCTTCAAATCAATACGAAGCAGAAGTCTGATCTTCGAATCCATGCGAAACAAATGGTTTAGCTTAATATTCATGCAAAACAAATGGTTTAGCTTCAAAACTTGTGATATACATGATTTAGATTCAACTGCATGCGAAACAAACGAGTTAGCTTCAAATCCAAGCGAACCACATGATTTAGCTTCAAATCAATGCGAAGTAGAAGGCTTATCAGCAATTCCATGCGAATCAAACGGGTTAGCTTCAAAACTTGTGATATACATGATTTAGATTCAACTGCATGCGAAACAAACGAGTTAGCTTCAAATCCAAGCGAACCACATGATTTAGCTTCAAATCAATGCGAAGTAGAAGGCTTATCAGCAATTCCATGCGAATCAAACGGGTTAGCTTCAAACACTTGTGATATACATGATTTAGCTTCAAATGCAGGCGAAACGAACGAGTTAGCTTCAAATCCATGCGAAACACATGATTTAGCTTCAAATCAATGCGAAGTAGAAGGCTTAGCTTCAAATTAATAAGAAACAAATCATTAATCTTCAGATAATTGCGATATAAGTGATATAGCTTCAACTGCAGGCGAAGCAAGTGAGTTAGCTTCCAATCCGTGCGAATCACATGATTTAGCTGCAAATCAATGCGAAGTAGAAGGATTAGACTCAAATCCATGCGAATAAAATGGTATGCCTTCACATACTTGCGATATACATGATTTAGATTCAACAGCATGCGAAACAAACCAGTTAGATTCAAATCCATACGAAACACAAGATTTAGCTTCAAATCAATGCTATGTAGAAGGCTTAGCACCAAATCCAAGCGAAACAAATTATTTAGCTTCAAATCAATGCGAAGTAGAAGGCTGATCTTCGAATCCACACGAAACAGATGGTTTAGCTTCAAATACTTGTAATATACATGATTTAGATTCAACAGCATGCCAAACAAACGAGTTAGCTTCAAATCCAAGCGATACACATGATTTAGCTTCTAATCAATGCGAAGTAGAAGGCTTAGCACCAAATCCAAGCGAAACAAATTATTTAGCTTCAAATCAATGCGAAGTAGAAGGCTTATCTTCAAATTCATGCGAAACAAATCGTTTAGCATCAAATACTTGAGATATAAATGATTTAGCTTCAACTGCATGCGAAACAAAGGAATTAGCTTCAAATCCCAGCGAAACAAATGATTTAGTTTCAAATCAATGCGAAGTAGAAGGCTTATCTTCAAATTCATGCGAAACAAATCGTTTAGCTTCAAATACTTATGATATACATGATTTAGCTACAACAGCATGCGAAACAAACGAGATAGCTTCAACTGCATGCGAAACATATGATTTAGCTGCAAATCAATGCGAAGTAGAAGGCTGAACTTCGAATCCATGCGAAACAAATGGTTCAGCTTGAAATACTTGTTTCATACATGATTTAGATTCAACTGCATGCGAAACAATCGAGTAAGCTTCAAATCCATGCGAATCACATGATTTAGCTTCAAATCAATGCGAAGTAGAAGGCTTAGCCTCAAATCCGTGCGAATAAAATGGTTTGCCTTCACATACTTGTGATATACATGATTTAGATTCAACAGCATGCGAAACAAACCAGTTAGATTCAAATCCATACGAAACACATGATTTAGCTTCAAATCAATGCTAAGTAGAAGGCTTAGCTCCAAATCCAAGCGAAACAAATTATTTAGCTTAATATTCATGCGAAACAAATGGTTTAGCTTCAAAACTTGTGATATACATGATTTAGATTCAACTGCATGCGAAACAAACGAGTTAGCTTCAAATCCAAGCGAACCACATGATTTAGCTTCAAATCAATACGAAGCAGAAGTCTGATCTTCGAATCCATGCGAAACAAATGGTTTAGCTTCAAATACTTGTGATATACATGATTTAACTTCAACTGCATGCAAAACAAACGAGTTAGCTTCAAATCCATGCGAAACACATGATTTAGATTCAAATCAATGCGAAGTAGAAGACTTAGCTTCAAATCCATGCGAAACGAATGGTTTAGCTTCTAATACTTGTGATATACATGATTTAGCTTCAACTGCATGCCAAACACACGAGTTAGCTTAAAATCCAAGCGAAACACATGATTTAGCTTCAAATCAATACGAAGCAGATGTCTGATCTTCGAATCCATGCGAAACAAATGGTTTAGCTTAATATTCATGCGAAACAAATGGTTTAGCTTCAAAACTTGTGATATACATGATTTAGATTCAACTGCATGCGAAACAAACGAGTTAGCTTCAAATCCAAGCGAACCACATGATTTAGCTTCAAATCAATGCGAAGTAGAAGGCTTATCAGCAATTCCATGCGAATCAAACGGGTTAGCTTCAAACACTTGTGATATACATGATTTAGCTTCAACTGCATGCAAAACAAACGAGTAAGTTTCAAATCCATGCGAAACACATGATTTAGCTTCAAATCAAGGCGAAGCAGAAGTCTGATCTTCGAATCCATGCGAAACAAATGGTTTAGCTACAAATACTTGTGATATACATGATTTAGCTTCAAATGCAGGCGAAACGAACGAGTTAGCTTCAAATCCATGCGAAACACATGCTTTAGCTTCAAATCAATGCGAAGTAGAAGGCTTAGCTTCAAATTAATAAGAAACAAATCATAAATCTTCAGATAATTGCGATGTAAGTGATATAGCTTCAACTGCAGGCGAAGCAAGTGAGTTAGCTTCCAATCCGTGCGAATCACATGATTTAGCTTCAAATCAATGCGAAGTTGAAGGATTAGACTCAAATCCATGCGAATAAAATGGTTTGCCTTCACATACTTGTGATATACATGATTTAGATTCAACAGCATGCGAAACAAACCAGTTAGATTCAAATCCTTACGAAACACAAGATTTAGCTTCAAATCAATGCGAAGTAGAAGGCTGATCTTCGAATCCACACGAAACAGATGGTTTAGCTTCAAATACTTGTAATATACATGATTTAGATTCAACAGCATGCGAAACAAACGAGTTAGCTTCAAATCCAAGCGAAACACATGATTTAGCTTCTAATCAATGCGAAGTAGAAGGCTTAGCACCAAATCCAAGCGAAACAAATTATTTAGCTTCAAATCAATGCGAAGTAGAAGGCTTATCTTCAAATTCATGCGAAACAAATCGTTTAGCTTCAAATACTTGAGATATAAATGATTTAGCTTCAACTGCATGCGAAACAAAGGAATTAGCTTCAAATCCAAGCGAAACAAATGATTTAGTTTCAAATCAATACGAAGTAGAAGGCTTATCTTCAAATTCATGCGAAACAAATCGTTTAGCTTCAAATACTTGTGATATACATGATTTAGCTTCAACAGCATGCGAAACAAACGAGATAGCTTCAACTGCATGCGAAACATATGATTTAGCTGCAAACCAATGCGAAGTAGAAGGCTGAACTTCGAATCCATGCGAAACAAATGGTTCAGCTTGAAATACTTGTTTCATACATGATTTAGATTCAACTGCATGCGAAACAAACGAGTTAGCTTCAAATCCAAGCGAACCACATGATTTAGCTTCAACTCAA
This sequence comes from Megalopta genalis, assembly GCF_051020955.1. Taxonomy (NCBI): domain Eukaryota; kingdom Metazoa; phylum Arthropoda; class Insecta; order Hymenoptera; family Halictidae; genus Megalopta; species Megalopta genalis. The sequence goes on from NW_027476854.1 coordinate 72,247, forward strand.
AGCGAAGTAGAATCCTTTGCTTCAGATCCATGCGAAACGAATGGTTTAGCTTCAAACACCTGTGATATACATGATTTAGCTTCTACTGCATGCAAAACAAACGAGTAAGCTTCAAATCCGTGCGAATCACATGATTTAGCTTCAAATCAATGCAAAGTAGAAGTCATAGCCTCAAATCCATGCGAATCAAATGATTTGCCTTCAAATACTTGTGATATACATGATTTAGATTCAACAGCATGCGAAACAAACCAGTTAGATTCAAATCCATACGAAACACATGATTTAGCTTCAAATCAATGCTAAGTAGAAGGCTTAGCTCCAAATCCAAGCGAAACAAATTATTTAGCTTAATATTCATGCGAAACAAATGGTTTAGCTTCAAAACTTGTGATATACATGATTTAGATTCAACTGCATGCGAAACAAACGAGTTAGCTTCAAATCCAAGCGAACCACATGATTTAGCTTCAACTCAAAGCGAAGTAGAATCCTTTGCTTCAGATCCATGCGAAACGAATGGTTTAGCTTCAAACACCTGTGATATACATGATTTAGCTTCTACTGCATGCAAAACAAACGAGTAAGCTTCAAATCCGTGCGAATCACATGATTTAGCTTCAAATCAATGCAAAGTAGAAGTCATAGCCTCAAATCCATGCGAATCAAATGATTTGCCTTCAAATACTTGTGATATACATGATTTAGATTCAACAGCATGCGAAACAAACCAGTTAGATTCAAATCCATACGAAACACATGATTTAGCTTCAAATCAATGCTAAGTAGAAGGCTTAGCTCCAAATCCAAGCGAAACAAATTATTTAGCTTAATATTCATGCGAAACAAATGGTTTAGCTTCAAAACTTGTGATATACATGATTTAGATTCAACTGCATGCGAAACAAACGAGTTAGCTTCAAATCCAAGCGAACCACATGATTTAGCTTCAAATCAATACGAAGCAGAAGTCTGATCTTCGAATCCATGCGAAACAAATGGTTTAGATTCAAACACTTGTGATATACATGATTTATCTTCAACTGCATGCAAAACAAACGAGTAAGTTTCAAATCCATGCGAAACACATGATTTAGCTTCAAATCAATGCGAAGCAGAAGTCTGATCTTCGAATCCATGCGAAACAAATGGTTTAGCTACAAACACTTGTGATATACATGATTTAGCTTCAAATGCAGGCGAAACGAACGAGTTAGCTTCAAATCCATGCGAAACACATGATTTAGCTTCAAATCAATGCGAAGTAGAAGGCTTAGCTTCAAATTAATGAGAAACAAATCATTAATCTTCAGATAATTTGCGATATAAGTGATATAGCTTCAACTGCAGGCGAAGCAAGTGAGTTAGCTTCAAATCCAAGGGAAACACATGATTTAGCTTCTAATCAATGCGAAGTAGAAGGCTTAGCACCAAATCCAAGCGAAACAAATTATTTAGCTTCAAATCAATGCGAAGTAGAAGGCTTATCTTCAAATTCATGCGAAACAAATCGTTTAGCTTCAAATACTTGAGATATAAATGATTAGGCTTCAACTGCATGCGAAACAAAGGAATTAGCTTCAAATCCCAGCGAAACAAATGATTTAGTTTCAAATCAATGCGAAGTAGAAGGCTTAGCTTCAAATCCATGCGAAACAAATGGTTTAGCTTCAAATACTTGTGATATACATGATTTAACTTCAACTGCATGCAAAACAAACGAGTTAGCTTCAAATCCATGCGAAACACATGATTTAGATTCAAATCAATGCGAAGTAGAAGACTTAGCTTCAAATCCATGCGAAACGAATGGTTTAGCTTCTAATACTTGTGATATACATGATTTAGCTTCAACTGCATGCCAAACACACGAGTTAGCTTAAAATCCAAGCGAAACACATGATTTAGCTTCAAATCAATACGAAGCAGATGTCTGATCTTCGAATCCATGCGAAACAAATGGTTTAGCTTAATATTCATGCGAAACAAATGGTTTAGCTTCAAAACTTGTGATATACATGATTTAGATTCAACTGCATGCGAAACAAACGAGTTAGCTTCAAATCCAAGCGAACCACATGATTTAGCTTCAAATCAATGCGAAGTAGAAGGCTTATCAGCAATTCCATGCGAATCAAACGGGTTAGCTTCAAACACTTGTGATATACATGATTTAGCTTCAACTGCATGCAAAACAAACGAGTAAGTTTCAAATCCATGCGAAACACATGATTTAGCTTCAAATCAAGGCGAAGCAGAAGTCTGATCTTCGAATCCATGCGAAACAAATGGTTTAGCTACAAATACTTGTGATATACATGATTTAGCTTCAAATGCAGGCGAAACGAACGAGTTAGCTTCAAATCCATGCGAAACACATGCTTTAGCTTCAAATCAATGCGAAGTAGAAGGCTTAGCTTCAAATTAATAAGAAACAAATCATAAATCTTCAGATAATTGCGATGTAAGTGATATAGCTTCAACTGCAGGCGAAGCAAGTGAGTTAGCTTCCAATCCGTGCGAATCACATGATTTAGCTTCAAATCAATGCGAAGTTGAAGGATTAGACTCAAATCCATGCGAATAAAATGGTTTGCCTTCACATACTTGTGATATACATGATTTAGATTCAACAGCATGCGAAACAAACCAGTTAGATTCAAATCCTTACGAAACACAAGATTTAGCTTCAAATCAATGCGAAGTAGAAGGCTGATCTTCGAATCCACACGAAACAGATGGTTTAGCTTCAAATACTTGTAATATACATGATTTAGATTCAACAGCATGCGAAACAAACGAGTTAGCTTCAAATCCAAGCGAAACACATGATTTAGCTTCTAATCAATGCGAAGTAGAAGGCTTAGCACCAAATCCAAGCGAAACAAATTATTTAGCTTCAAATCAATGCGAAGTAGAAGGCTTATCTTCAAATTCATGCGAAACAAATCGTTTAGCTTCAAATACTTGAGATATAAATGATTTAGCTTCAACTGCATGCGAAACAAAGGAATTAGCTTCAAATCCAAGCGAAACAAATGATTTAGTTTCAAATCAATACGAAGTAGAAGGCTTATCTTCAAATTCATGCGAAACAAATCGTTTAGCTTCAAATACTTGTGATATACATGATTTAGCTTCAACAGCATGCGAAACAAACGAGATAGCTTCAACTGCATGCGAAACATATGATTTAGCTGCAAACCAATGCGAAGTAGAAGGCTGAACTTCGAATCCATGCGAAACAAATGGTTCAGCTTGAAATACTTGTTTCATACATGATTTAGATTCAACTGCATGCGAAACAAACGAGTTAGCTTCAAATCCAAGCGAACCACATGATTTAGCTTCAACTCAAAGCGAAGTAGAATCCTTTGCTTCAGATCCATGCGAAACGAATGGTTTAGCTTCAAACACCTGTGATATACATGATTTAGCTTCTACTGCATGCAAAACAAACGAGTAAGCTTCAAATCCGTGCGAATCACATGATTTAGCTTCAAATCAATGCAAAGTAGAAGTCATAGCCTCAAATCCATGCGAATCAAATGATTTGCCTTCAAATACTTGTGATATACATGATTTAGATTCAACAGCATGCGAAACAAACCAGTTAGATTCAAATCCATACGAAACACATGATTTAGCTTCAAATCAATGCTAAGTAGAAGGCTTAGCTCCAAATCCAAGCGAAACAAATTATTTAGCTTAATATTCATGCGAAACAAATGGTTTAGCTTCAAAACTTGTGATATACATGATTTAGATTCAACTGCATGCGAAACAAACGAGTTAGCTTAAAATCCAAGCGAAACACATGATTTAGCTTCAACTCAAAGCGAAGTAGAATCCTTTGCTTCAGATCCATGCGAAACGAATGGTTTAGCTTCAAACACCTGTGATATACATGATTTAGCTTCTACTGCATGTAAAACAAACGAGTAAGCTTCAAATCCGTGCGAATCACATGATTTAGCTTCAAATCAATGCGAAGTAGAAGTCTTAGCCTCAAATCCATGCGAATCAAATGATTTGCCTTCAAATACTTGTGATATACATGATTTAGATTCAACAGCATGCGAAACAAACCAGTTAGATTCAAATCCATACGAAACACATGATTTAGCTTCAAATCAATGCTAAGTAGAAGGCTTAGCTCCAAATCCAAGCGAAACAAATTATTTAGCTTAATATTCATGCGAAACAAATGGTTTAGCTTCAAAACTTGTGATATACATGATTTAGATTCAACTGCATGCGAAACAAACGAGTTAGCTTAAAATCCAAGCGAACCACATGATTTAGCTTCAAATCAATGCGAAGTAGAAGGCTTATCAGCAATTCCATGCGAATCAAACGGGTTAGCTTCAAACACTTGTGATATACATGATTTAGCTTCAACTGCATGCAAAACAAACGAGTAAGTTTCAAATCCATGCGAAACACATGATTTAGCTTCAAATCAATGCGAAGTAGAAGGCTTAGCTTCAAATTAATAAGAAACAAATCATTAATCTTCAGATAATTGCGATATAAGTGATATAGCTTCAACTGAAGGCGAAGCAAGTGAGTTAGCTTCCAATCCGTGCGAATCACATGATTTAGCTTCAAATCAATGCGAAGTAGAAGGATTAGACTCAAATCCATGCGAATAAAATGGTTTGCCTTCACATACTTGTGATATACATGATTTAGATTCAACAGCATGCGAAACAAACCAGTTAGATTCAAATCCATACGAAACACAAGATTTAGCTTCAAATCAATGCTAAGTAGAAGGCTTAGCCCCAAATCCAAGCCAAACAAATTATTTAGCTTCAAATCAATGCGAAGTAGAAGGCTGATTTTCGAATCCACACGAAACAGATGGTTTAGCTTCAAATACTTGTAATATACATGATTTAGCTTTAACAGCATGCGAAACAAACGTGTTAGCTTCAAATCCTAGCGAATCAGATGATTTAGCTTCGAATCAATGCGAAGTAGAAGTCTTAACTTCAAATCCATGCCAATCATACGGTTTAGCTTCAAATACTTGTGATATACATGGTTCAGCTTCAAGTGCATGCGAAACAAACGAGTTAGCTTCAAGTCCATGCGTAACAAAGGATTTAGTTTCAAATCAATGCGAAGTAGAAGCCTTATCTTCGATTCCATGCGAAACAAATGGTTTAGCTTCAAATACCTGCGATATACATGATTTAGCTTCAACTGCATGCGAAACAAACGAGTTAGAATTAAATCCATGCGAAACACATCATTTAGATTAATATCAATGCGAAGTAGAAGGCTTATCTTCAAATCCATGCCAATCATACGGTTTAGCTTCGAATACTTGTGATATACATGGTTCAGCTTCAAGTGCATGCGAAACAAAGGAGTTAGCTTCAAGTCCATGCGAAACACGTGATTTAGCTTCAATTCAATGCGAAGTAGAAGGCTTATCTTCGAATCCATGCGAAACAAATGGTTTAGCTTCAAATGCTTGAGATATAAATGATTTAGCTTCAACTGCATGCGAAACAAAGGAGTTAGCTTCAAATCCCAGCGAAACTAATGATTTAGCTTCAAATCAACGCGAAGTAGAAGGCTTAGCTTCAAATCCATTCGAAACGAATGGTTTAGCTTCAAATACTTGCGATGTAAATGATTTAGCTTCCACTGCATGCGAAACAAAGGAGTTTGCTTCAGATCCTAGCGAATCACATGTTTTAGCTTCAAATCAATGCGAAGTAGAAGACTTAGCTACAAATACATGAGAAACATTTGGTTAGCTTCAAATCAATTGGAAGTAGAATCCTTAGCTTCAAATCCATGCGAAACGAATGGGGTAGCTTAATATTCAAGCGAAACAAATGGTTTAGCTTGATATTCATGCGAAACAAATGGTTTAGCTTCAAAACTTGTGATATACATGATTTAGATTCAACTGCATGCGAAACAAACGAGTTAGCATCAAATCCAAGCGAACCACATGATTTAGCTTCAACTCAAAGTGAAGTAGAATCCATTGCTTCAGATCCATGCGAATCAAACGGGTTAGCTTCAAACACTTGTGATATACATGATTTAGCTTCTACTGCATGCAAAACAAACGAGTAAGCTTCAAATCCATGCGAATCACATGATTTAGCTTCAAATCAATGCGAAGTAGAAGGCTTATCCTCAAATCCATGCGAATCAAATGGTTTGCCTTCAAATACTTGTGATATACATGATTTAGATTCAACAGCATGCAAAACAAACGAGTTAGCTTCAAATCCATGCGAAAGACATGATTTAGATTCAAATCAATGCGAAGTAGATTGCTTAGCATTAAATCCATGCGAAATAAATGAGTTACGTTCAAATACTTGTGATATAAATGGAATAGCTTGAAATGCATGCGAAACAAACGAGTATGGTTCAAACCCAAGCGAAAAACATGATTTAGTATCAAGTCAACGCGAAGTTGAAGACTTAGCTTCAAATCCATGCGAAACGGATCATTTAGCTTCACATACTTGTGAATATAAGTGATATAGCTTCAACTGCATGCGAAACAAACGAGTTAGCTTCAAATCCAAGCGAAACACATGATTTAGCTTCAAATCAATGCGAAGTAGAAGGCTTAGCTACAAATCCATGCGAAGCGAATGGTTTAGCTTCAAATACTTGCGATGTAATTGATTTAGCTTCCACTGCATGCGAAACAAAGGACTTAGCTTCAAATCCTAGCGAATCACATGATTTAGCTTCAAATCAATGCGAAGTAGAAGGCTTAGCTTCAAATCCATGCGAATCAAATGGTTTAGCTTCCAATATTTGTGATATACATGATTTAGATTCAACTGCATGCGAAACAAACCAGTTAGATTCAAATCCATACGGAACACATGATTTCGATTCAAATTAATGCGAAGTAGAAGGCTGAACTTCGAATCCATGCGAAACAAATGGTTTAGCTTCAAAACTTGTGATATACATGATTTAGATTCAACTGCATGCGAAACAAACGAGTTAGCTTCAAATCCAAGCGAACCACATGATTTAGCTTCAAATCAATGCGAAGTAGAAGGCTTATCAGCAATTCCATGCGAATCAAACGGGTTAGCTTCAAACACTTGTGATATACATGATTTAGCTTCAACTGCATGCAAAACAAACGAGTAAGTTTCAAATCCGTGCGAAACACTTGATTTAGATTCAAATCAATGCGAAGTAGAAGACTTAGCCTCAAATCCATGCGAATCAAATGGTTTGCCTTCAAATACTTGTGATATACATGATTTAGATTCAACAGCATGCGAAACAAACCAGTTAGATTCAAATCCATACGAAACACATGATTTAGCTTCAAATCAATGCTAAGTAGAAGGCTTAGCTCCAAATCCAAGCGAAACAAATTATTTAGCTTCAAATCAATGCGAAGTAGAAGGCTTATCTTCAAATTCATGCGAAACAAATCGTTTAGCTTCAAATACTTGTGATATACATGACTTAGCTTGAACAGCATGCGAAACAAACGTGTTAGCTTCAAATCCTAGCGAATCACATGATTTAGCTTCGAATAAATGCGAAGTAGAAGTCTTAACTTCAAATCCATGCCAATCATACGGTTTAGCTTCAAATGCTTGTGATATACATGGTTCAGCTTCAAGTGCATGCGAATCAAAGGATTTAGCTCCAAATCCAAGCGAAACACATGATTTAGCTTCAAATCAATACGAAGCAGAAGTCTGATCTTCGAATCCATGCGAAACAAATGGTTTAGCTTAATATTCATGCAAAACAAATGGTTTAGCTTCAAAACTTGTGATATACATGATTTAGATTCAACTGCATGCGAAACAAACGAGTTAGCTTCAAATCCAAGCGAACCACATGATTTAGCTTCAAATCAATGCGAAGTAGAAGGCTTATCAGCAATTCCATGCGAATCAAACGGGTTAGCTTCAAAACTTGTGATATACATGATTTAGATTCAACTGCATGCGAAACAAACGAGTTAGCTTCAAATCCAAGCGAACCACATGATTTAGCTTCAAATCAATGCGAAGTAGAAGGCTTATCAGCAATTCCATGCGAATCAAACGGGTTAGCTTCAAACACTTGTGATATACATGATTTAGCTTCAAATGCAGGCGAAACGAACGAGTTAGCTTCAAATCCATGCGAAACACATGATTTAGCTTCAAATCAATGCGAAGTAGAAGGCTTAGCTTCAAATTAATAAGAAACAAATCATTAATCTTCAGATAATTGCGATATAAGTGATATAGCTTCAACTGCAGGCGAAGCAAGTGAGTTAGCTTCCAATCCGTGCGAATCACATGATTTAGCTGCAAATCAATGCGAAGTAGAAGGATTAGACTCAAATCCATGCGAATAAAATGGTATGCCTTCACATACTTGCGATATACATGATTTAGATTCAACAGCATGCGAAACAAACCAGTTAGATTCAAATCCATACGAAACACAAGATTTAGCTTCAAATCAATGCTATGTAGAAGGCTTAGCACCAAATCCAAGCGAAACAAATTATTTAGCTTCAAATCAATGCGAAGTAGAAGGCTGATCTTCGAATCCACACGAAACAGATGGTTTAGCTTCAAATACTTGTAATATACATGATTTAGATTCAACAGCATGCCAAACAAACGAGTTAGCTTCAAATCCAAGCGATACACATGATTTAGCTTCTAATCAATGCGAAGTAGAAGGCTTAGCACCAAATCCAAGCGAAACAAATTATTTAGCTTCAAATCAATGCGAAGTAGAAGGCTTATCTTCAAATTCATGCGAAACAAATCGTTTAGCATCAAATACTTGAGATATAAATGATTTAGCTTCAACTGCATGCGAAACAAAGGAATTAGCTTCAAATCCCAGCGAAACAAATGATTTAGTTTCAAATCAATGCGAAGTAGAAGGCTTATCTTCAAATTCATGCGAAACAAATCGTTTAGCTTCAAATACTTATGATATACATGATTTAGCTACAACAGCATGCGAAACAAACGAGATAGCTTCAACTGCATGCGAAACATATGATTTAGCTGCAAATCAATGCGAAGTAGAAGGCTGAACTTCGAATCCATGCGAAACAAATGGTTCAGCTTGAAATACTTGTTTCATACATGATTTAGATTCAACTGCATGCGAAACAATCGAGTAAGCTTCAAATCCATGCGAATCACATGATTTAGCTTCAAATCAATGCGAAGTAGAAGGCTTAGCCTCAAATCCGTGCGAATAAAATGGTTTGCCTTCACATACTTGTGATATACATGATTTAGATTCAACAGCATGCGAAACAAACCAGTTAGATTCAAATCCATACGAAACACATGATTTAGCTTCAAATCAATGCTAAGTAGAAGGCTTAGCTCCAAATCCAAGCGAAACAAATTATTTAGCTTAATATTCATGCGAAACAAATGGTTTAGCTTCAAAACTTGTGATATACATGATTTAGATTCAACTGCATGCGAAACAAACGAGTTAGCTTCAAATCCAAGCGAACCACATGATTTAGCTTCAAATCAATACGAAGCAGAAGTCTGATCTTCGAATCCATGCGAAACAAATGGTTTAGATTCAAACACTTGTGATATACATGATTTATCTTCAACTGCATGCAAAACAAACGAGTAAGTTTCAAATCCATGCGAAACACATGATTTAGCTTCAAATCAATGCGAAGCAGAAGTCTGATCTTCGAATCCATGCGAAACAAATGGTTTAGCTACAAACACTTGTGATATACATGATTTAGCTTCAAATGCAGGCGAAACGAACGAGTTAGCTTCAAATCCATGCGAAACACATGATTTAGCTTCAAATCAATGCGAAGTAGAAGGCTTAGCTTCAAATTAATGAGAAACAAATCATTAATCTTCAGATAATTTGCGATATAAGTGATATAGCTTCAACTGCAGGCGAAGCAAGTGAGTTAGCTTCAAATCCAAGGGAAACACATGATTTAGCTTCTAATCAATGCGAAGTAGAAGGCTTAGCACCAAATCCAAGCGAAACAAATTATTTAGCTTCAAATCAATGCGAAGTAGAGGGCTTATCTTCAAATTCATGCGAAACAAATCGTTTAGCTTCAAATACTTGAGATATACATGATTTAACTTCAACTGCATGCAAAACAAACGAGTTAGCATCAAATCCATGCGAAACACATGATTTAGTTTCAAATCAATGCGAAGCAGAAGTCTGATCTTCGAATCCATGCGAAACAAATGGTTTAGCTACAAACACTTGTGATATACATGATTTAGCTTCAAATGCAGGCGAAACGAACGAGTTAGCTTCAAATCCATGCGAAACACATGATTTAGCTTCAAATCAATGCGAAGCAGAAGTCTGATCTTCAAATCCATGCGAAACGAATGTTTTAGCTTCTAATACTTGTGATATACATGATTTAGCTTCAACTGCATGCCAAACACACGAGTTAGCTTAAAATCCAAGCGAAACACATGATTTAGCTTCAAATCAATACGAAGCAGATGTCTGATCTTCGAATCCATGCGAAACAAATGGTTTAGCTTTATATTCATGCGAAACAAATGGTTTAGCTTCAAAACTTGTGATATACATGATTTAGATTCAACTGCATGCGAAACAAACGAGTTAGCTTCAAATCCAAGCGAACCACATGATTTAGCTTCAAATCAATGCGAAGTAGAAGGCTTATCAGCAATTCCATGCGAATCAAACGGGTTAGCTTCAAACACTTGTGATATACATGATTTAGCTTCAACTGCATGCAAAACAAACGAGTAAGTTTCAAATCCATGCGAAACACATGATTTAGCTTCAAATCAAGGCGAAGCAGAAGTCTGATCTTCGAATCCATGCGAAACAAATGGTTTAGCTACAAATACTTGTGATATACATGATTTAGCTTCAAATGCAGGCGAAACGAACGAGTTAGCTTCAAATCCATGCGAAACACATGCTTTAGCTTCAAATCAATGCGAAGTAGAAGGCTTAGCTTCAAATTAATAAGAAACAAATCATAAATCTTCAGATAATTGCGATGTAAGTGATATAGCTTCAACTGCAGGCGAAGCAAGTGAGTTAGCTTCCAATCCGTGCGAATCACATGATTTAGCTTCAAATCAATGCGAAGTTGAAGGATTAGACTCAAATCCATGCGAATAAAATGGTTTGCCTTCACATACTTGTGATATACATGATTTAGATTCAACAGCATGCGAAACAAACCAGTTAGATTCAAATCCTTACGAAACACAAGATTTAGCTTCAAATCAATGCGAAGTAGAAGGCTGATCTTCGAATCCACACGAAACAGATGGTATAGCTTCAAATACTTGTAATATACATGATTTAGATTCAACAGCATGCGAAACAAACGAGTTAGCTTCAAATCCAAGCGAAACACATGATTTAGCTTCTAATCAATGCGAAGTAGAAGGCTTAGCACCAAATCCAAGCGAAACAAATTATTTAGCTTCAAATCAATGCGAAGTAGAAGGCTTATCTTCAAATTCATGCGAAACAAATCGTTTAGCTTCAAATACTTGAGATATAAATGATTTAGCTTCAACTGCATGCGAAACAAAGGAATTAGCTTCAAATCCAAGCGAAACAAATGATTTAGTTTCAAATCAATGCGAAGTAGAAGGCTTATCTTCAAATTCATGCGAAACAAATCGTTTAGCTTCAAATACTTGTGATATACATGATTTAGCTTCAACAGCATGCGAAACAAACGAGATAGCTTCAACTGCATGCGAAACATATGATTTAGCTGCAAACCAATGCGAAGTAGAAGGCTGAACTTCGAATCCATGCGAAACAAATGGTTCAGCTTGAAATACTTGTTTCATACATGATTTAGATTCAACTGCATGCGAAACAAACGAGTTAGCTTCAAATCCAAGCGAACCACATGATTTAGCTTCAACTCAAAGCGAAGTAGAATCCTTTGCTTCAGATCCATGCGAAACGAATGGTTTAGCTTCAAACACCTGTGATATACATGATTTAGCTTCTACTGCATGCAAAACAAACGAGTAAGCTTCAAATCCGTGCGAATCACATGATTTAGCTTCAAATCAATGCAAAGTAGAAGTCATAGCCTCAAATCCATGCGAATCAAATGATTTGCCTTCAAATACTTGTGATATACATGATTTAGATTCAACAGCATGCGAAACAAACCAGTTAGATTCAAATCCATACGAAACACATGATTTAGCTTCAAATCAATGCTAAGTAGAAGGCTTAGCTCCAAATCCAAGCGAAACAAATTATTTAGCTTAATATTCATGCGAAACAAATGGTTTAGCTTCAAAACTTGTGATATACATGATTTAGATTCAACTGCATGCGAAACAAACGAGTTAGCTTAAAATCCAAGCGAAACACATGATTTAGCTTCAACTCAAAGCGAAGTAGAATCCTTTGCTTCAGATCCATGCGAAACGAATGGTTTAGCTTCAAACACCTGTGATATACATGATTTAGCTTCTACTGCATGTAAAACAAACGAGTAAGCTTCAAATCCGTGCGAATCACATGATTTAGCTTCAAATCAATGCGAAGTAGAAGTCTTAGCCTCAAATCCATGCGAATCAAATGATTTGCCTTCAAATACTTGTGATATACATGATTTAGATTCAACAGCATGCGAAACAAACCAGTTAGATTCAAATCCATACGAAACACATGATTTAGCTTCAAATCAATGCTAAGTAGAAGGCTTAGCTCCAAATCCAAGCGAAACAAATTATTTAGCTTAATATTCATGCGAAACAAATGGTTTAGCTTCAAAACTTGTGGTATACATGATTTAGATTCAACTGCATGCGAAACAAACGAGTTAGCTTAAAATCCAAGCGAACCACATGATTTAGCTTCAAATCAATGCGAAGTAGAAGGCTTATCAGCAATTCCATGCGAATCAAACGGGTTAGCTTCAAACACTTGTGATATACATGATTTAGCTTCAACTGCATGCAAAACAAACGAGTAAGTTTCAAATCCATGCGAAACACATGATTTAGCTTCAAATCAATGCGAAGTAGAAGGCTTAGCTTCAAATTAATAAGAAACAAATCATTAATCTTCAGATAATTGCGATATAAGTGATATAGCTTCAACTGAAGGCGAAGCAAGTGAGTTAGCTTCCAATCCGTGCGAATCACATGATTTAGCTTCAAATCAATGCGAAGTAGAAGGATTAGACTCAAATCCATGCGAATAAAATGGTTTGCCTTCACATACTTGTGATATACATGATTTAGATTCAACAGCATGCGAAACAAACCAGTTAGATTCAAATCCATACGAAACACAAGATTTAGCTTCAAATCAATGCTAAGTAGAAGGCTTAGCCCCAAATCCAAGCCAAACAAATTATTTAGCTTCAAATCAATGCGAAGTAGAAGGCTGATTTTCGAATCCACACGAAACAGATGGTTTAGCTTCAAATACTTGTAATATACATGATTTAGCTTTAACAGCATGCGAAACAAACGTGTTAGCTTCAAATCCTAGCGAATCAGATGATTTAGCTTCGAATCAATGCGAAGTAGAAGTCTTAACTTCAAATCCATGCCAATCATACGGTTTAGCTTCAAATACTTGTGATATACATGGTTCAGCTTCAAGTGCATGCGAAACAAACGAGTTAGCTTCAAGTCCATGCGTAACAAAGGATTTAGTTTCAAATCAATGCGAAGTAGAAGCCTTATCTTCGATTCCATGCGAAACAAATGGTTTAGCTTCAAATACCTGCGATATACATGATTTAGCTTCAACTGCATGCGAAACAAACGAGTTAGAATTAAATCCATGCGAAACACATCATTTAGATTAATATCAATGCGAAGTAGAAGGCTTATCTTCAAATCCATGCCAATCATACGGTTTAGCTTCGAATACTTGTGATATACATGGTTCAGCTTCAAGTGCATGCGAAACAAAGGAGTTAGCTTCAAGTCCATGCGAAACACGTGATTTAGCTTCAATTCAATGCGAAGTAGAAGGCTTATCTTCGAATCCATGCGAAACAAATGGTTTAGCTTCAAATGCTTGAGATATAAATGATTTAGCTTCAACTGCATGCGAAACAAAGGAGTTAGCTTCAAATCCCAGCGAAACTAATGATTTAGCTTCAAATCAACGCGAAGTAGGAGGCTTAGCTTCAAATCCATTCGAAACGAATGGTTTAGCTTCAAATACTTGCGATGTAAATGATTTAGCTTCCACTGCATGCGAAACAAAGGAGTTTGCTTCAGATCCTAGCGAATCACATGTTTTAGCTTCAAATCAATGCGAAGTAGAAGACTTAGCTACAAATACATGAGAAACATTTGGTTAGCTTCAAATCAATTGGAAGTAGAATCCTTAGCTTCAAATCCATGCGAAACGAATGGGGTAGCTTAATATTCAAGCGAAACAAATGGTTTAGCTTGATATTCATGCGAAACAAATGGTTTAGCTTCAAAACTTGTGATATACATGATTTAGATTCAACTGCATGCGAAACAAACGAGTTAGCATCAAATCCAAGCGAACCACATGATTTAGCTTCAACTCAAAGCGAAGTAGAATCCATTGCTTCAGATCCATGCGAATCAAACGGGTTAGCTTCAAACACTTGTGATATACATGATTTAGCTTCTACTGCATGCAAAACAAACGAGTAAGCTTCAAATCCATGCGAATCACATGATTTAGCTTCAAATCAATGCGAAGTAGAAGGCTTATCCTCAAATCCATGCGAATCAAATGGTTTGCCTTCAAATACTTGTGATATACATGATTTAGATTCAACAGCATGCGAAACAAATCGTTCAGCTTCAAATACTTGTTTCATACATGATTTAGCTTCAACTGCATGCGAAACAAACGAGTTAGCTTCAAATCCAAGCGAAACACATGATTTAGCTTCAAATCAGTGCGAAGTAGATTGCTTAGCATTAAATCCATGCGAAATAAATGAGTTACGTTCAAATACTTGTGATATAAATGGAATAGCTTGAAATGCATGCGAAACAAACGAGTATGGTTCAAACCCAAGCGAAAAACATGATTTAGTATCAAGTCAACGCAAAGTTGAAGGCTTAGCTTCAAATCCATGCCAATCAAATGGTTTAGCTTCCAATATTTGTGATATACATGATTTAGATTCAACTGCATGCGAAACAAACCAGGTTAGATTCAAATCCATACGGAACACATGATTTCGATTCAAATTAATGCGAAGTAGAAGGCTGAACTTCGAATCCATGCGAAACAAATGGTTCAGATTCAAATACTTGTTGTATACATGATTTAGCTTCAACTGCATGCGAAACAAACGAGTTAGCTTCAAATCCAAGCGAAACACATGAATTAGCTTCAATTCAGTGCGAAGTAGATGGCTTAGCATCAAATCCATGCGAATCAAATGGTTTAGCTTCAAATACTTGTGATATACATGATTTAACTTCAACTGCATGCAAAACAAACGAGTTAGCTTCAAATCCATGCGAAAGACATGATTTAGATTCAAATCAATGCGAAGTAGATTGCTTAGCATTAAATCCATGCGAAATAAATGAGTTACGTTCAAATACTTGTGATATAAATGGAATAGCTTGAAATGCATGCGAAACAAACGAGTATGGTTCAAACCCAAGCGAAAAACATGATTTAGTATCAAGTCAACGCGAAGTTGAAGGCTTAGCTTCAAATCCATGCGAAACGGATCATTTAGCTTCACATACTTGTGAATATAAGTGATATAGCTTCAACTGCATGCGAAACAAACGAGTTAGCTTCAAATCCAAGCGAAACACATGATTTAGCTTCAAATCAATGCGAAGTAGAAGGCTTAGCTACAAATCCATGCGAAGCGAATGGTTTAGCTTCAAATACTTGCGATGTAATTGATTTAGCTTCCACTGCATGCGAAACAAAGGACTTAGCTTCAAATCCTAGCGAATCACATGATTTAGCTTCAAATCAATGCGAAGTAGAAGGCTTAGCTTCAAATCCATGCGAATCAAATGGTTTAGCTTCCAATATTTGTGATATACATGATTTAGATTCAACTGCATGCGAAACAAACCAGTTAGATTCAAATCCATACGGAACACATGCTTTCGATTCAAATTAATGCAAAGTAGAAGGCTGAACTTCGAATCCATGCGAAACAAATGGTTCAGATTCAAATACTTGTTGTATACATGATTTAGCTTCAACTGCATGCGAAACAAACGAGTTAGCTTCAAATCCAAGCGAAACACATGATTTAGCTTCAATTCAGTGCGAAGTAGAAGACTTAGCTTCAAATACATGAGAAACATATGGTTAGCTTCAAATCAATTGGAAGTAGAAGGCTTAGCTTTAAATCCATGCGAAACACATGATTTGGCTTCAACTCAAAGCGAAGTAGAAGCCTTAGCTTCAAATCCATGCGAAACGAATGGTGTAGCTTAATATTCAAGCGAAACAAATGGTTTAGCTTAATATTCATGCGAAACACATGATTTAGATTCAAATCAATGCAAAGTAGAAGACTTAGCTTCAAATACATGAGAAACATATGGTTAGCTTCAAATCAATTGGAAGTAGAAGGCTTAGCTTCAAACCCATGCGAAACACATGATTTGGCTTCAACTCAAAGCGAAGTAGAAGCCTTAGCTTCAAATCCATGCGAAACGAATGGTGTAGCTTAATATTCAAGCGAAACAAATGGTTTAGCTTAATATTCATGCGAAACAAATGGTTTAGCTTCAAAACTTGTTTCATACATGATTTAGCTTCAACTGCATGCGAAACAAACGAGTTGGCTTCAACTCCAAGCGAAACACATGATTTAGCTTCAATTCAAAGCGAAGTAGAATGCTTAGCTTCAAATCCATGCGAAACAAATGGTTTAGCTTCAAATGCTTGAGATATAAATGATTTAGCTTCTACTGCATGCAAAACAAACGAGTAAGCTTCAAATCAATGCGAAACACATGATTTAGCTTCAAATCAATTCGAAGTAGAAGGCTTAGCTTCAAATTAATGAGAAACAAATCATTAATCTTCAGATAATTGCGATATAAGTGATATAGCTTCAACTGCAGGCGAAGCAAGTGAGTTAGCTTCCAATCCGTGCGAATCACATGATTTAGCTTCAAATCAATGCGAAGTAGAAGGCAGAACTTCGAATCCATGCGAAATAAATGGTTCAGATTCTAATACTTGTTTTATACATGATTTAGCTTCAACTGCATGCGAAACAAACGAGTTAGCTTCAAATCCAAGCGAAACACATGATTTAGCTTCAATTCAAAGCGAAGTAGAATGCTTAGCTTCAAATCCATGTGAAACAAATGGTTTAGCTTCAAATGCTTGAGATATAAATGATTTAGCTTCTACTGCATGCAAAACAAACGAGTAAGCTTCAAATCAAAGCGAAACACATGATTTAGCTTCAAATCAATGCGAAGTAGAAGGCTTAGCTTCAAATTAATGAGAAACAAATCATTAATCTTCAGATAATTGCGGTATAAGTGATATAGCTTCAACTGCAGGCGAAGCAAGTGAGATAGCTTCCAATCCGTGCGAATCACATGATTTAGCTTCAAATCAATGCGAAGTAGAAGGCTGAACTTCGAATCCATGCGAAATAAATGGTTCAGATTCAAATACTTGTTTTATACATGATTTAGCTTCAACTGCATGCGAAACAAACGAGTTAGCTTCAAATCCAAGCGAAACACATGATTTAGCTTTAATTCAATGCGAAGTAGAAGGCTTAGCTTCAAATCCATGCGAAACAAATGGTTTAGCTTCAAATGCTTGAGATATAAATGATTTAGCTTCAACTGCATGCGAAACAAAGGCGTTAGCTTCAAATCCCAACGAAACAAATGATTTAGCTTCAATTCAATGCGAAGTAGAAGGCGTAGCTTCAAATCCATGCGAAACAAATGGTTTAGCTTCAAATACTTGTGATATACATGATTTAACTTCAACTGCATGCAAAACAAACGAGTTAGCTTCAAATCCATGCGAAACACATGATTTGGCATCAACTCAAAGCGAAGTAGAAGCCTTAGCTTCAAATCCATGCGAAACGAATGGTGTAGCTTAATATTCAAGCGAAACAAATGGTTTAGCTTAATATTCATGCGAAACAAATGGTTTAGCTTCAAAACTTGTGATATACATGATTTAGATTCAACTGCATGCGAAACAAACGAGTTAGCTTCAAATCCAAGCGAAACACATGATTTAGCTTCAATTCAAAGAGAAGTAGAATGCTTAGCTTCAAATCCATGCGAAACAAATGGTTTAGCTTCAAATGCTTGAGATATAAATGATTTAGCTTCAACTGCATGCGAAACAAAGGCGTTAGCGTCAAATCCATGCGAAACAAATGGTTTAGCTTCAAATGGTTGAGATATAAATGATTTAGATTCAACTGCATGCGAAACAAAGGAGTTATCTTCAAATCCCAGCCAAACAAATGATTTAGCTTCAAATCAATGCGAAGTAGAAGGCTTAGCTTCAAATCCATGCGAAACGAATGGTTTATTTTCAAATACTTGCGATGTAAATGATTTAGTTTCCACTGCATGCGAAACAAAGGAGTTAGTTTCAAATCCTAGCGAATCACATGATTTAGCTTCAAATCAATGCGAAGTAGAAGGCTTAGCTTCAAATCCATGCGAATCAAATGGTTTAGCTTCCAATACTTGTGATATACATGATTTAGATTCAACTGCATGCGAAACAAACCAGTTAGATTCAAATCCATACGGAACACATGATTTCGATGCAAATTCATGCGAAACACATGGTTTAGCTTAATATTCATGCGAAACAAATGGTTCAGCTTCAAATACTTGTGATATACATGATTTAGATTCAACAGCATGCGAAACAAACCAGTTAGATTCAAATCCATACGGAACACATGATTACGATTCAAATTAATGCGAAGTAGAAGGCTGAACTTCGAATCCATGCGAAACAAATGGTTCAGATTCAAATACTTGTTGTATACATGATTTAGCTTCAACTGCATGCGAAACAAACGAGTTAGCTTCAAATCCAAGCGAAACACATGAATTAGCTTCAATTCAGTGCGAAGTAGATGGCTTAGCATCAAATCCATGCGAAACAAATGGTTTAGCTTCAAATACTTGTGATATACATGATTTAACTTCAACTGCATGCAAAACAAACGAGTTAGCTTCAAATCCATGCGAAAGACATGATTTAGATTCAAATCAATGCGAAGTAGATTGCTTAGCATTAAATCCATGCGAAATAAATGAGTTACGTTCAAATACTTGTGATATAAATGGAATAGCTTGAAATGCATGCGAAACAAACGAGTATGGTTCAAACCCAAGCGAAAAACATGATTTAGTATCAAGTCAACGCGAAGTTGAAGGCTTAGCTTCAAATCCATGCGAAACGGATCATTTAGCTTCACATACTTGTGAATATAAGTGATATAGCTTCAACTGCATGCGAAACAAACGAGTTAGCTTCAAATCCAAGCGAAACACATGATTTAGCTTCAAATCAATGCGAAGTAGAAGGCTTAGCTACAAATCCATGCGAAGCGAATGGTTTAGCTTCAAATACTTGCGATGTAATTGATTTAGCTTCCACTGCATGCGAAACAAAGGACTTAGCTTCAAATCCTAGCGAATCACATGATTTAGCTTCAAATCAATGCGTAGTAGAAGGCTTAGCTTCAAATCCATGCGAATCAAATGGTTTAGCTTCCAATATTTGTGATATACATGATTTAGATTCAACTGCATGCGAAACAAAGGAGTTATCTTCAAATCCCAGCCAAACAAATGATTTAGCTTCAAATCAATGCGAAGTAGAAGGCTTAGCTTCAAATCCATGCGAAACGAATGGTTTATTTTCAAATACTTGCGATGTAAATGATTTAGTTTCCACTGCATGCGAAACAAAGGAGTTAGTTTCAAATCCTAGCGAATCACATGATTTAGCTTGAAATCAATGCGAAGTAGAAGGCTTAGCTTCAAATCCATGCGAATCAAATGGTTTAGCTTCCAATACTTGTGATATACATGATTTAGATCCAACTGCATGCGAAACAAACCAGTTAGATTCAAATCCATACGGAACACATGATTTCGATGCAAATTCATGCGAAACACATGGTTTAGCTTAATATTCATGCGAAACAAATGGTTCAGCTTCAAATACTTGTGATATACATGATTTAGATTCAACAGCATGCGAAACAAACCAGTTAGATTCAAATCCATACGAAACACATGATTTAGCTTCAAATCAATGCTAAGTAGAAGGCTTAGCTTCAAATCCAAGCGAAACAAATTATTTAGCTTCAAATCAATGCGAAGTAGAAGGCTTATCTTCGAATCGATGCGAAACAAATGGTTTAGCTTCAAATGCTTGAGATGTAAATGATTTAGCATCAACTGCATGCGAAACAAAGGTGTTAGCTTCAAATCCTAACGAATCACGTGATTTAGCTTCAAATCAGTGCGAAGTAGATTGCTTAGCATTAAATCCATGCGAAATAAATGAGTTACGTTCAAATACTTGTGATATAAATGGAATAGCTTGAAATGCATGCGAAACAAACGAGTATGGTTCAAACCCAAGCGAAAAACATGATTTAGTATCAAGTCAACGCAAAGTTGAAGGCTTAGCTTCAAATCCATGCGAAACGGATCATTTAGCTTCACATACTTGTGAATATAAGTGATATAGCTTCAACTGCATGCGAAACAAACGAGTTAGCTTCAAATCCAAGCGAAACACATGATTTAGCTTCAAATCAATGCGAAGTAGAAGGCTTAGCTACAAATCCATGCGAAACGAATGGTTTAGCTTCAAATACTTGCGATGTAATTGATTTAGCTTCCACTGCATGCGAAACAAAGGACTTAGCTTCAAATCCTAGCGAATCACATGATTTAGTTTCAAATCAATGCGAAGTAGAAGGCTTAGCATCAAATCCATGCCAATCAAATGGTTTAGCTTCCAATATTTGTGATATACATGATTTAGATTCAACTGCATGCGAAACAAACCAGTTAGATTCAAATCCATACGGAACACATGATTTCGATTCAAATTAATGCGAAGTAGAAGGCTGAACTTCGAATCCATGCGAAACAAATGGTTCAGATTCAAATACTTGTTGTATACATGATTTAGCTTCAACTGCATGCGAAACAAACGAGTTAGCTTCAAATCCAAGCGAAACACATGAATTAGCTTCAATTCAGTGCGAAGTAGATGGCTTAGCATCAAATCCTAGCGAAACAAATGGTTTAGCTTCAAATACTTGTAATATACATGATTTAACTTCAACTGCATGCAAAACAAACGAGTTAGCTTCAAATCCATGCGAAAGACATGATTTAGATTCAAATCAATGCGAAGTAGATTGCTTAGCATTAAATCCATGCGAAATAAATGAGTTACGTTCAAATACTTGTGATATAAATGGAATAGCTTGAAATGCATGCGAAACAAAGGCGTTAGCTTCAAATCCCAACGAAACAAATGATTTAGCTTCAATTCAATGCGAAGTAGAAGGCGTAGCTTCAAATCCATGCGAAACAAATGGTGTAGCTTCAAATACTTGTGATATACATGATTTAACTTCAACTGCATGCAAAACAAACGAGTTAGCTTCAAATCCATGCGAAACACATGATTTGGCATCAACTCAAAGCGAAGTAGAAGCCTTAGCTTCAAATCCATGCGAAACGAATGGTGTAGCGTAATATTCAAGCGAAACAAATGGTTTAGCTTAATATTCATGCGAAACAAATGGTTTAGCTTCAAAACTTGTGATATACATGATTTAGATTCAACTGCATGCGAAACAAACGAGTTAGCTTCAAATCCAAGCGAACCACATGATTTAGCTTCAACTCAAAGCGAAGTAGAATCCTTAGCTTCAAATCCATGCGAAACGAATGGTTTAGCTTCAAACACCTGTGATATACATGATTTAGCTTCAACTGCATGCGATACAAACGAGTTAGCTTCAAATCCAAGCGAAACACATGATTCAGCTTCAAATCAATGCGAAGTAGAAGGCTGATCTTCGAATCCACACGAAACAGATGGTTTAGCTTCAAATACTTGTCATATACATGATTTAGCTTCAACAGCATGCGAAACAAACGAGTTAGCTTCAAATCCATGCGAAACACATGATTTAGCTTCAAATCAATGCGAAGTAGAAGGCTTATCTTCGAATCCATGCGAAACATATGGTTTAGCTACAAATGCTTGTGATATACATGATTTAGATTCAACTGCATGCGAAACAAACGGGTTAGATTCAAATCCATGCGAAAAACATGATTTAGCCTCAAATCAATGCGAAGTAGATGGCTTAGCTTCAAATCCGTGCGAATCAAAATGTTTAGCTTCAAATACTTGTGATATACATGATTTAGATTCAACTGTATGCGAAAAAAACGAGATAGCTTCAAATCCAAGCGAAAAACATGATTTAGCTTCAATTCAATGCGAAATAGAAGGCTTATCTACGAATCCATGCGAAACAAATGGTTTAGCTTCAAATCAATGCGAAGTAGAAGGTTTAGCTCCAAATCCAAGCGAAACAAATTATTTAGCTTCAAATCAATGCGAAGTAGAAGGCTTATCTTGAAATCCATGCGAAGAAAATGGTTTAGCTTCAAATACTTGCGAATATAAATGGTATAGCTTCAAATCAATGTGAAGTAGAAGGCTTAGCTTCAAATCCATGCGAAACAAATGGTTTAGCTTCAAATACTTGAGATATAAATGATTTAGCTTCAAATGCATGCGAAACAAACGAAATAGCTACAGATCCAAGCGAAACACATGATTTAGCTTCAAATCAATGCGAAGTAGAAGGCTTATCTTCGAATCCATGCGAAACGAATGGTTTAGCTTCAAATACTTGTGATATACATGGTTCAGCTTCAAGTGCATGTGAAACAAAGGAGTTAGCTTCAAATCCAAGCGAAACAAATGGTTTAGCTTCAAATACTTGAGATATAAATGATTTAGCTTCAACTGCATGCGAAACAAAGGAATTAACTTCAAATCCCAGCGAAACAAATGATTTAGCTTCAAATCAATGTGAAGTAGAAGGCTTAGCTTCAAATCCATGAGAAACAAATAGTTTGGCTTCAAATACTTGTGATATACATGATTTAGATTCAACTGCATGCGAAACAAACGAGTTAGCTTCAAATCCAAGCGAAACACATGATTTAGCTTCAATTCAATGCGAAGAAGAAGGCTTAGCTTCAAATCCATGCGAAACAAATGGTTTAGCTTCAAATGCTTGAGATATTAATGATTTAGCTTCAACTGCATGCGAAACAAAGGAATTAGCTTCAAATCCCAGCGAAACAAATGATTTAGCTTCAAATCAATGTGAAGTAGAGGGCTTAGCTTCAAATCCATGAGAAACAAATGGTTTAGCTTCAAATACTTGCGAATATAAGTGGTATAGCTTCAAATGCCGGCGAAACCAACGAGTTAGGTTCAAATGTGTGCGAAACACATGATTTAGCTTCAAATTCATTCGAAAGACATGGTTTAACGTACTATTCATGCGACTCAAATGGTTCAGATTCAAATACTTGTGATATACACGATATAGCTTCAAATGCAGGCGAAACAAAGGAGATAGCTTCAAATCCATGCGAAACACATGATTTAGCTTCAAATTCATTCGACACACATGGTTTAGCTTAATAGTCATGCGAAACAAATGGTTCAGCTTCAAATACTTGTGATATACATGATTTAGCTTCAACTGCATGTGAAACGAACGTGTTAACTTCAAGTCCAAGCGAAACACATGATTTAGCTTCAAATCAATGCGAAGTAGAAAGCTGATCTTCGAATCCACACGAAACAGATGGTTTAGCTTCAAATACTTGTAATATACATGATTTAGCTTCAACACCATGCGAAACAAACGTGTTTGTTTCAAATCCATGCGAAACACATGATTTAGCTTCAATTCAATGCGAAGTAGAAGGCTTATCTTCGAATCCATGCGAAACATATGGATTAGCTTCAAATACTTGTGATATACATGATTTAGATTCAACTGCATGCGAAACAAACGGGTTAGCTTCAAATCCATGCGAAAAACGTGATTTAGCATCAAATCAACTCGAAGTAGAAGGCTTATCTTCAAATCCATGCGAATCAAA
Organism: Megalopta genalis; assembly: GCF_051020955.1. NCBI lineage: Eukaryota > Metazoa > Arthropoda > Insecta > Hymenoptera > Halictidae > Megalopta > Megalopta genalis. The sequence continues at coordinate 96,456 of NW_027476854.1, forward strand.
TGGTTTAGATTCAAATAATTGTGATATACATGATTTAGCTTCAACTGCATGCAAAACTAACGAGTTAGCATCAACTCCATAAGAAACACATGATTTAGCTTCAAATCAATGCGAAGTAGAAGGCTTATCTTCGAATCCATGCGAAACAAATGGTTTAGCATCAAATACCTGTGATATACATGATTTAGCTTCAACTGCATGCGAAAAAACGGGTTAGCTTCAACTCCAAGCGAAACACATGATCTAGATTCAAAGCAATGCGAAGTAGAAAGCTTATCTTCAAATCCATGCGAATCAAATGGTTTTGCTTCAAATTCTTGTGATATACATGATTTAGCTTCAACTGTATGTGAAACGAAAGAGATAGCTTCAAATCCATGCGAAACAAATGATTTAACTTCAAATCAATGCGTTGTAGAAGGCTGATCTTCGAATCCATGCGAAACAAATGGTTTAGCTTCAAATACCGGTGATATACATGATCTAGCTTCAACTGCATGCGAAAAAACGGGTTACTTCAACTCCAAGCGAAACACATGATCTAGATTCAAAGCAATGCGATGTAGAAGGCTTATCTTCAAATCCATGCGAAAAATGTGGTTCAGCATCAAATACTTGTGATGTGCATGATTTAGCTTCAAATGCATACGAAACAAACGAGTTAGCTTCAAATCCATGCGAAACACATGATTTAGCATCAAATTCATTCGAAAGACATGGTTTAGCGTACTATTCATGCGACACAAATGGTTCAGATTCAAATACTTGTGATATACACGATATAGCTTCAAATGCTGGCGAAACAAACGAGTTAGCTTCAAATCCATTCGAAACACATGATTTAGCTTCAAATTCATTCGAAACACGTGGTTTAGCTTAATAGTCATGCGCAACAGATGGTTCAGCTTCAAATACTTGTGATATACATGATTTAGCTTAACCTGCATGTGAAACGAACGTGTTAACTTCAAATTCAAGAGAAACACATGATTCAGTTTCAAATAAAAGCGAAGTAGACGGCATAGCATCAAATCCATGCGAATCAAATGGTTTAGATTCAAATAATTGTGATATACATGATTTAGATTCAACTGCATGCGAAACAAACGAGTTAGCTAGAAATCCAAGCCAAACACAAGATTTAGCTTCAAATCGATGCGAAGTAGAAGGCTTATCTTCAAATCCGTGCGAAACAAGTGGTTCAGCTTCAAATACTTGTGATGTGCATGATTTAGCTTAACATGCAAGCGAAACAAACGAGTTAGCTTCAAATCCATGCGAAACACATGATTTAGCTTCAAATTCATTCGACACACATGGTTTAGCTTAATATTCATGCGAAACAAATGGTTCAGCTTCAAATAATTGTCATATACATGATTTAGCTTCAACAGCATGCAAAACTAACGAGTTAGCTTCAACTCCATGCGAAACACATGATTACACTTCAAATCAATGCGTAGTAGAAGGCTGATCTTCGAATCCATGCGAAACAAACGGTTTAGCTTCAAATACCTGTGATATACATGATCTATCTTCAATTGCATGCGAAAAAACGAGTTAGCTTCAAATCCAAGCAAAACACGTGATTTAGCCTCAAATCAATTGCGAAGTAGAAGGCTTATCTTCGAATCCATGCGAAACATATGGTTTAGCTTCAAATACTTGTGATATACATGATTAAGATTAAACTGCATGCGAAACAAATGGGTTAGATTCAAATCCATGCGAAAAACATGATTTAGTCTCAAATCAATGCGAAGTAGATGGCTTAGCTTCAAATCCGTGCGAATCAAAATGTTTAGCTTCAAATACTTGTGATATACATGATTTAGATTCAACTGTATGCGAAAAAAACGAGATAGCTTGAAATCCAAGCGAAACACGTGATACAGCCTCAAATCAATTGCGAAATAGAAGGCTTATCTTCGAATCCATGCGAAACAAATGATTTAGCTGCAAATCAATGCGAAGGAGAGGGCTTATCTTCAAATCCATGCGAAACAAATCGTTTAGCTTCTAATACTTGTGATATACATGATTTAACTTCATCTGCATGTGAAATAAACGTGTTAGCTTAAAATCCAAGCGAACACATTATTTAGCTTCAAATCAATGCGAAGTAGAAGGCTGAGATTTATATCCATGCGAATTAAATGGTTTAGCTTCAAATACTTGTGATATACATGATTTAGATTCAACTGCTTGCGAAACAAACGAGTTAGCTTCAAATGCGTGCGAAACACATGATTTAGCTTCAGTTCGATGCGAAGTAGAAGGCTTATCTTCGAATCCATGCGAAACAAATGGTTTAGGTTCAAATACTTGTGATATACATGATTTAGATTCAACTGCATGCGAAACAAACGAGTTAGCTTCAAATGCGTGCGAAACACATGATTTAGCTTCAATTCGATGCGAAGTAGAAGGCTTATCTTCGAATCCATGCAAAACAAATGGTTTAGCTTCAAATACTTGTGATATACATGATTTAGATTCAACTGCTTGCGAAACAAACGAGTTAGCTTCAACTCCATGCGAAACACATGATTACACTTCAAATCAATGCGTAGTAGAAGGCTGATCTTCGAATCCATGCGAAGGAAATGGTTTAGCTTCAAATACCTGTGATATACATGATCTAGCTTCAACTGCATGCGAAAAAACGAGTTAGCTTCAAATCCAAGCGAAACACATGATTCAGCATCAAATCAATACGAAGTGGAAGGCGTAGCTTCAAATCCATTCGAAACAAATGGTTTAGCTTCAGATACTTGTTTTATACATGATTTAACCTTCTACTGCATGCAAAATAAAGGAGTTAGCTTCAAATCCAAGCGAAACACCTGATTCAGCATCAAATGAATGCGAAGTAGAAGGCTTATCTTCAAATCCATGCGAACACATGCTTTAGCTTCAAATTCATTCGAAACACATGGTTTAGCTTAATATTCATGCGAAACAAATGGTTCAGCTGCAAATAATTGTGATATACATGATTTAGCTTCAAATGCTGGCGAGACATACAAGTTAGCTTCAAATCCAAGCGAAACACATGATCGAGATTCAAAGCAATGCGAAGTAGAATGCCTAGCTTCAAATACGTGAGAAACAAATGATTTATCTTCAGATAATTGCGATATAAGTGATATAGTTTCAAATGCAGGCGAAACAATCAAGTTAGCTTCAAATCCATACGAAACACATGATTTAGCCTCAGATCAATTGCGAAGTAGAAGGCTTATCTTCGAATCCATGCGAAACATATGGTTTAGCTTCAAATACTTGTGATATACATGATTTAGATTCAACAGCATGTGAAACAAACCAGTTAGATTCAAATCCATACGAAACACATGATTTAGCTTCAAATCAATGCTAAGTAGAAGGCTTAGCTCCAAATCCAAGCGAAACAAATTATTTAGCTTCAAATCAATGCGAAGTAGAAGGCTTATCTTCGAATCGATGCGAAACAAATGGTTTAGCTTCAAATGCTTGAGATGTAAATGATTTAGCATCAACTGCATGCGAAACAATGGTGTTAGCTTCAAATCCTAGCGAATCACATGATTTAGCTTCAAATCAGTGCGAAGTAGATTGCTTAGCATTAAATCCATTCGAAATAAATGAGTTACGTTTAAATACTTGTGATATAAATGGAATAGCTTGAAATGCATGCGAAACAAACGAGTATGGTTCAAACCCAAGCGAAAAACATGATTTAGTATCAAGTCAACGCGAAGTTGAAGGCTTAGCTTCAAATCCGTGCGAAACGGATCATTTAGCTTCACATACTTGTGAATATAAGTGATATAGCTTCAACTGCATGCGAAACAAACGAGTTAGCTTCAAATCCAAGCGAAACACATGATTTAGCTTCAAATCAATGCGAAGTAGAAGGCTTAGCTACAAATCCATGCGAAACGAATGGTTTAGCTTCAAATACTTGCGATGTAATTGATTTAGCTTCCACTGCATGCGAAACAAAGGACTTAGCTTCAAATCCTAGCGAATCACATGATTTAGCTTCAAATCAATGAGAAGTAGAAGGCTTAGCTTCAAATCCATGCGAATCAAATGGTTTAGCTTCCAATATTTGTGATATACATGATTTAGATTCAAACTGCATGCGAAACAAACCAGTTAGATTCAAATCCATACGGAACACATGATTTCGATTCAAATTCACGCGAAACACATGGTTTAGCTTAATATTCATGCGAAACAAATGGTTCAGCTTCAAATACTTGTGATATACATGATTTAGATTCAACAGCATGCGAAACAAACCAGTTAGATTCAAATCCATACGAAACACATGATTTAGCTTCAAATCAATGCTAAGTAGAAGGCTTAGCTCCAAATCCAAGCGAAACAAATTATTTAGCTTCAAATCAATGCGAAGAAGAAGGCTTATCTTCAAATTCATGCGAAACAAATCGTTTAGCTTCAAATATTTGTGATATACATGATTTAGCTTCAACAGCATGCGAAACAAACGAGTTATCTTCAACTGCATGCGAAACACATGATTTAGCTGCTAATAAATGCGAAGTAGAAGGCTGAACTTCGAATCCATGCGAAACAAATGGTTCAGCTTCAAATACTTGTTTCATACATGATTTAGCTTCAACTGCATGCGAAACACATGATTAAGCTGCAAATCAATGCGAAGTAGAAGGCTGAACTTCAAATCCATGCGAAACACATGATTTAGCTTCAAATTAATGCGAAGTAGAAGGCTTAGCTTCAAATCCATGCGAAACAAATGGTTTAGCTTCAAATGCTTGAGATATAAATGATTTAGCTTCAACTGCATGCGAAACAAAGGCGTTAGCTTCAAATCCATGCGAAACAAATGGTTTAGCTTCAAATGCTTGAGATATAAATGATTTAGATTCAACTGCATGCGAAACAAAGGAGTTATCTTCAAATCCCAGCCAAACAAATGATTTAGCTTCAAATCAATGCGAAGTAGAAGGCTTAGCTTCAAATCCATGCGAAACGAATGGTTTATTTTCAAATACTTGCGATGTAAATGATTTAGTTTCCACTGCATGCGAAACAAAGGAGTTAGTTTCAAATCCTAGCGAATCACATGATTTAGCTTCAAATCAATGCGAAGTAGAAGTCTTAGCTTCAAATCCATGCGAATCAAATGGTTTAGCTTCCAATACTTGTGATATACATGATTTAGATTCAACTGCATGCGAAACAAACGGGTTAGATTCAAATCCATGCGAAAAACATGATTTAGCCTCAAATCCACGCGAAACAAATCGTTTAGCTTCAAATACTTGTGATATACACGATTTAACTTCAACTGCATGTGAAATAAACGTGTTAGCTTAAAATCCAAGCGAAACACATTATTTAGCATCAAATCAATGCGATGTAGAAGGCTGAGATGTATATCCATGCGAATTAAATGGTTTAGCTTCAAATACTTGTGATATACATGATTAAGATTCAACTGCATGCGAAACAAACGAGTTAGCTTCAAATGCGTGCGAAACACATGATTTAGCTTCAATACGATGCGAAGTAGAAGGCTTATCTTCGAATCCATGCGAAACAAATGGTTTAGCTTCAAATTCTTGTGATATACATGATTTAGATTCAACTGCTTGCGAAACAAACGGGTTAGCTCCAAATCCATGCGAAACACACGATTTAGCTTCAAATCAATGCGAAGTAGAAGGCTTAGCTTCAAATCCATGCGAAACGAATGGTTTATTTTCAAATACTTGCGATGTTAATGATTTAGCTTCCACTGCATGCGAAACAAAGGAGTTAGTTTCAAATCCTAGCGAATCACATGATTTAGCTTCAAATCAATGCGAAGTAGAAGGCTTATCTTCAAATCCATGCGAATCAAATGGTTTAGCTTCCAATACTTGTGATATACATGATTTAGATTCAACAGCATGCGAAACAAACCAGTTAGATTCAAATCCATACGAAACACATGATTTAGCTTCAAATCAATGCTAAGTAGAAGGCTTAGCTCCAAATCCAAGCGAAACACATGATTTAGCTTCAAATCAATGCGAAGTAGAAGGCTTAGCTCCAAATCCAAGCGAAACAAATTATTTAGCTTCAAATCAATGCGAAGAAGAAGGCTTATCTTCAAATTCATGCGAAACAAATCGTTTAGCTTCAAATATTTGTGATATACATGATTTAGCTTCAACAGCATGCGAAACAAACGAGTTATCTTCAACTGCATGCGAAACACATGATTTAGCTGCAAATCAATGCGAAGTAGAAGGCTGAACTTCGAATCCATGCGAAACAAATGGTTCAGCTTCAAATACTTGTTTCATACATGATTTAGCTTCAACTGCATGCGAAACACATCATTTAGCTGCAAATCAATGCGACGTAGAAGGCTGAACTTCAAATCCATGCGAAACACGTGATTTAGCTTCAAATTAATGCGAAGTAGAAGGCTTAGCTTCAAATGCATGCGAAACAAATGGTTTAGCTTCCAATACTTGTGATATACATGATTTAGATTCAACTGCATGCGAAACAAACCAGTTAGATTCAAATCCATACGGAACACATGATTTCGATTCAAATTCTTGCGAAACACATGGTTTAGCTTAATATTCATGCGAAACAAATGGTTCAGCTTCAAATACTTGTGATATACATGATTTAGATTCAACTGCATGCGAAACAAACCAGTTAGATTCAAATCCATACGGAACACATGATTTCGATTCAAATTCTTGCGAAACACATGGTTTAGCTTAATATTCATGCGAAACAAATGGTTCAGCTTCAAATACTTGTGATATACATGATTTAGATTCAACAGCATGCGAAACAAACCAGTTAGATTCAAATCCATACGAAACTCATGATTTAGCTTCAAATCAAAGCTAAGTAGAAGGCTTAGCTTCAAATCCATGCGAAACGAATGGTTTGTTTTCAAATACTTGCGATGTAAATGATTTAGTTTCCACTGCATGCGAAACAAAGGAGTTAGTTTCAAATCCTAGCGAATCACATGATTTAGCTTCAAATCAATGCGAAGTAGAAGTCTTAGCTTCAAATCCATGCGAATCAAATGGTTTAGCTTCCAATACTTGTGATATACATGATTTAGATTCAACTGCATGCGAAACAAACGGGTTAGATTCAAATCCATGCGAAAAACATGATTTAGCCTCAAATCCACGCGAAACAAATCGTTTAGCTTCAAATACTTGTGATATACACGATTTAACTTCAACTGCATGTGAAATAAACGTGTTAGCTTAAAATCCAAGCGAAACACATTATTTAGCATCAAATCAATGCGATGTAGAAGGCTGAGATGTATATCCATGCGAATTAAATGATTTAGCTTCAAATACTTGTGATATACATGATTAAGATTCAACTGCATGCGAAACAAACGAGTTAGCTTCAAATGCGTGCGAAACACATGATTTAGCTTCAATACGATGCGAAGTAGAAGGCTTATCTTCGAATCCATGCGAAACAAATGGTTTAGCTTCAAATTCTTGTGATATACATGATTTAGATTCAACTGCTTGCGAAACAAACGGGTTAGCTCCAAATCCATGCGAAACACACGATTTAGCTTCAAATCAATGCGAAGTAGAAGGCTTAGCTTCAAATCCATGCGAAACGAATGGTTTATTTTCAAATACTTGCGATGTTAATAATTTAGCTTCCACTGCATGCGAAACAAAGGAGTTAGTTTCAAATCCTAGCGAATCACATGATTTAGCTTCAAATCAATGCGAAGTAGAAGGCTTATCTTCAAATCCATGCGAATCAAATGGTTTAGCTTCCAATACTTGTGATATACATGATTTAGATTCAACAGCATGCGAAACAAACCAGTTAGATACAAATCCATACGAAACACATGATTTAGCTTCAAATCAATGCTAAGTAGAAGGCTTAGCTCCAAATCCAAGCGAAACACATGATTTAGCTTCAAATCAATGCGAAGTAGAAGGCTTAGCTCCAAATCCAAGCGAAACAAATTATTTAGCTTCAAATCAATGCGAAGAAGAAGGCTTATCTTCAAATTCATGCGAAACAAATCGTTTAGCTTCAAATATTTGTGATATACATGATTTAGCTTCAACAGCATGCGAAACAAACGAGTTATCTTCAACTGCATGCGAAACACATGATTTAGCTGCAAATCAATGCGAAGTAGAAGGCTGAACTTCGAATCCATGCGAAACAAATGGTTCAGCTTCAAATACTTGTATCATACATGATTTAGCTTCAACTGCATGCGAAACACATCATTTAGCTGCAAATCAATGCGACGTAGAAGGCTGAACTTCAAATCCATGCGAAACACGTGATTTAGCTTCAAATTAATGCGAAGTAGAAGGCTTAGCTTCAAATGCATGCGAAACAAATGGTTTAGCTTCCAATACTTGTGATATACATGATTTAGATTCAACTGCATGCGAAACAAACCAGTTAGATTCAAATCCATACGGAACACATGATTTCGATTCAAATTCTTGCGAAACACATGGTTTAGCTTAATATTCATGCGAAACAAATGGTTCAGCTTCAAATACTTGTGATATACATGATTTAGATTCAACTGCATGCGAAACAAACCAGTTAGATTCAAATCCATACGGAACACATGATTTCGATTCAAATTCTTGCGAAACACATGGTTTAGCTTAATATTCATGCGAAACAAATGGTTCAGCTTCAAATACTTGTGATATACATGATTTAGATTCAACAGCATGCGAAACAAACCAGTTAGATTCAAATCCATACGAAACTCATGATTTAGCTTCAAATCAAAGCTAAGTAGAAGGCTTAGCTTCAAATCCATGCGAAACGAATGGTGTAGCTTCAAATGCTTGAGATATAAATGATCTAGCTTCAACTGCGTGCGAAACAAAGGCGTTAGCTTCAAATCCCAGCCAAACAAATGATTTAGCTTCAAATCAATGCGAAGTAGAAGGCTTAGCTTCAAATCCATGCGAAACGAATGGTTTATTTTCAAATACTTGCGATGTAAATGATTTAGTTTCCACTGCATGCGAAACAAAGGAGTTAGTTTCAAATCCTAGCGAATCACATGATTTAGCTTCAAATCAATGCGAAGTAGAAGGCTTAGCTTCAAATCCATGCGAAACACGTGATTTAGCTTCAAATTAATGCGAAGTAGAAGGCTTAGCTTCAAATGCATGCGAAACAAATGGTTCAGCTTCAAATACTTGTGATATACATGATTTAGATTCAACTGCATGCGAAACAAACCAGTTAGATTCAAATCCATACGGAACACATGATTTCGATTCAAATTCTTGCGAAACACATGGTTTAGCTTAATATTCATGCGAAACAAATGGTTCAGCTTCAAATACTTGTGATATACATGATTTAGATTCAACAGCATGCGAAACAAACCAGTTAGATTCAAATCCATACGAAACACATGATTTAGCCTCAGATCAATTGCGAAGTAGAAGGCTTATCTTCGAATCCATGCGAAACATATGGTTTAGCTTCAAATACTTGTGATATACATGATTTAGATTCAACAGCATGTGAAACAAACCAGTTAGATTCAAATCCATACGAAACACATGATTTAGCTTCAAATCAATGCTAAGTAGAAGGCTTAGCTCCAAATCCAAGCGAAACAAATTATTTAGCTTCAAATCAATGCGAAGTAGAAGGCTTATCTTCGAATCGATGCGAAACAAATGGTTTAGCTTCAAATGCTTGAGATGTAAATGATTTAGCATCAACTGCATGCGAAACAATGGTGTTAGCTTCAAATCCTAGCGAATCACATGATTTAGCTTCAAATCAGTGCGAAGTAGATTGCTTAGCATTAAATCCATTCGAAATAAATGAGTTACGTTTAAATACTTGTGATATAAATGGAATAGCTTGAAATGCATGCGAAACAAACGAGTATGGTTCAAACCCAAGCGAAAAACATGATTTAGTATCAAGTCAACGCGAAGTTGAAGGCTTAGCTTCAAATCCGTGCGAAACGGATCATTTAGCTTCACATACTTGTGAATATAAGTGATATAGCTTCAACTGCATGCGAAACAAACGAGTTAGCTTCAAATCCAAGCGAAACACATGATTTAGCTTCAAATCAATGCGAAGTAGAAGGCTTAGCTACAAATCCATGCGAAACGAATGGTTTAGCTTCAAATACTTGCGATGTAATTGATTTAGCTTCCACTGCATGCGAAACAAAGGACTTAGCTTCAAATCCTAGCGAATCACATGATTTAGCTTCAAATCAATGCGAAGTAGAAGGCTTAGCTTCAAATCCATGCGAATCAAATGGTTCAGCTTCCAATATTTGTGATATACATGATTTAGATTCAAACTGCATGCGAAACAAACCAGTTAGATTCAAATCCATACGAAACTCATGATTTAGCTTCAAATCAAAGCTAAGTAGAAGGCTTAGCTTCAAATCCATGCGAAACGAATGGTGTAGCTTCAAATGCTTGAGATATAAATGATCTAGCTTCAACTGCATGCGAAACAAAGGCGTTAGCTTCAAATCCCAGCCAAACAAATGATTTAGCTTCAAATCAATGCGAAGTAGAAGGCTTAGCTTCAAATCCATGCGAAACGAATGGTTTATTTTCAAATACTAGCGATGTAAATGATTTAGTTTCCACTGCATGCGAAACAAAGGAGTTAGTTTCAAATCCTAGCGAATCACATGATTTAGCTTCAAATCAATGCGAAGTAGAAGGCTTAGCTTCAAATCCATGCGAATCAAATGGTTTAGCTTCCAATACTTGTGATATACATGATTTAGATTCAACTGCATGCGAAACAAACCAGTTAGATTCAAATCCATACGGAACACATGATTTCGATTCAAATTCTTGCGAAACACATGGCTTAGCTTAATATTCATGCGAAACAAATGGTTCAGCTTCAAATACTTGTGATATACATGATTTAGATTCAACAGCATGCGAAACAAACCAGTTAGATTCAAATCCATACGAAACTCATGATTTAGCTTCAAATCAATGCGAAGTAGAAGGCTTAGCTTCAAATCCATGGGAAACGAATGGTGTAGCTTCAAATGCTTTAGATATAAATGATCTAGCTTCAACTGCATGCGAAACAAAGGCGTTAGCTTCAAATCCCAACGAAACAATTGATTTAGCTTCTATTCAATGCGAAGTAGAAGGCGTAGCTTCAAATCCATGCGAAACAAATGGTTTAGCTTCAAATACTTGTGATATACATGATTTAACTTCAACTGCATGCAAATCAAACGAGTTAGCTTCAAATCCTAGCGAATCACATGATTTAGCTTCAAATCAATGCGAAGTAGAAGGCTTATCTTCAAATCCATGCGAATCAAATGGTTCAGCTTCCAATACTTGTGATATACATGATTTAGATACAACTGCATGCGAAACAAACCAGTTAGATTCAAATCCATACGGAACACATGATTTCGATTCAAATTCACGCGAAACACATGGTTTAGCTTAATATTCACGCGAAACAAATGGTTCAGCTTCAAATACTTCTGATATACATGATTTAGATTCAACAGCATGCGAAACAAACCAGTTAGATTCAAATCCATACGAAACACATGATTTAGCTTCAAATCAATGCTAAGTAGAAGGCTTAGCTCCAAATCCAAGCGAAACACATGATTTAGCTTCAAATCAATGCGAAGTAGAAGGCTTAGCTCCAAATCCAAGCGAAACACATGATTTAGCTTCAAATCAATGCGAAGTAGAAGGCTTAGCTCCAAATCCAAGCGAAACAAATTATTTAGCTTCAAATCAATGCGAAGAAGAAGGCTTATCTTCAAATTCATGCGAAACAAATCGTTTAGCTTCAAATATTTATGATATACATGATTTAGCTTCAACAGCATGCGAAACAAACGAGTTATCTTCAACTGCATGCGAAACACATGATTTAGCTGCAAATCAATGCGAAGTAGAAGGCTGAACTTCGAATCCATGCGAAACAAATGGTTCAGCTTCAAATACTTGTTTCATACATGATTTAGCTTCAACTGCATGCGAAACACATGATTTAGCTGCAAATCAATACGAAGTAGAAGGCGTAGCTTCAAATCCATTCGAAACAAATGGTTTAGCTTCAGATACTTGTTTTATACATGATTTAACCTTCTACTGCATGCAAAATAAAGGAGTTAGCTTCAAATCCAAGCGAAACACCTGATTCAGAATCAAATCAATGCGAAGTAGAAGGCTTATCTTCAAATCCATGCGAAACACATGCTTTAGCTTCAAATTCATTCGAAACACATGGTTTAGCTTAATATTCATGCGAAACAAATGGTTCAGCTTCAAATAATTGTGATATACATGATTTAGCTTCAAATGCTGGCGAGACATACAAGTTAGCTTGAAATCCAAGCGAAACACATGATCGAGATTCAAAGCAATGCGAAGTAGAATGCCTAGCTTCAAATACGTGAGAATCAAATGATTTATCTTCAGATAATTGCGATATAAGTGATATAGTTTCAAATGCAGGCGAAACAGTCGAGTTAGCTTCAAATCCATACGAAACACATGATTTAGCCTCAAATCAATTGCGAAGTAGAAGGCTTATCTTCGAATCCATGCGAAACATATGGTTTAGCTTCAAATACTTGTGATATACATGATTTAGATTAAACTGCATGCGAAACAAACGGGTTAGATTCAAATCCATGCGAAAAACATGATTTAACCTCAAATCAATGCGAAGTAGATGGCTTAGCATCAAATCCATGCGAAACATATGGTTTAGCTTCAAATACTTGTGGTATACATGATTTAGATTCAACTGCATGCGAAACAAACGGGTTAGATTCAAATCCATGCGAAAAACATGATTTAGCCTCAAATCCATGCGAAACAAATCGTTTAGCTTCAAATACTTGTGATATACACGATTTAACTTCAACTGCATGTGAAATAAACGTGTTAGCTTAAAATCCAAGCGAAACACATTATTTAGCATCAAATCAATGCGAAGTAGAAGGCTGAGATGTATATCCATGCGAATTAAATGGTTTAGCTTCAAATACTTGTGATATACATGATTAAGATTCAACTGCATGCGAAACAAACGAGTTAGCTTCAAATGCGTGCGAAACACATGATTTAGCTTCAATTCGATGCGAAGTAGAAGGCTTATCTTCGAATCCATGCGAAACAAATGGTTTAGCTTCAAATTCTTGTGATATACATGATTTAGATTCAACTGCTAGCGAAACAAACGGGTTAGCTCCAAATCCATGCGAAACGCATGATTCAGCATCAAGTCAACGCGAAGTTGAAGGCTTAGCTTCAAATCCATGCGGAACAAATGGTTTTGCTTCAAATACTTGATTTATAGATGACTTAGCTTCAACTGCATGCGAAAAAGACGTGTTAGCTTAAAATCCATGCGAAATACATGATTTAGATTCAAATCAATGCGAGGTTGAAGACTGATATTTGAATCCATGCGAAACAAATGATTTAGCTTCAAATACTTGTGATATACATGATTTATCTTCAACAGCATGCAAAACAAACGAGTTAAATTGAAATCCATGCGAAACACATGATATAGCTTCAAATCAATGCGAAGTAGAAGGGTTATCTTCGAATTCATGCGAAACAAATAGTTTAGCTTCAAATACTTGTGATATACATGATTTACATTCAACAGCAAGCGATACAAACGAGTTAGCTTCAAATCCATGCGAAACACATGGTTCAACTTCAAATTCATGCAAAGTAGATGGCGTAGCTTCAAATAGATGCGAAGCGATTGGTTTAGATTCAAATACTTGTTGTATACATGTTCTAGCTTCAACTGCATGCAAAAGAAACGAGTTAGCTTCAAATCCAACCGAAACACATGATTTAGCTTCAATGCAAATCGAAGTAGAAGGCGTAGCTTCAAATCCATTCGAAACAAATGGTTTAGCTTCAGATACTTGTTTTATACATGATTTATCCTTCTACTGCATGCAAAACAAACGAGTTAGCTTCAAATCCAAGCGAAACACATGATTCAGCATCTAATCAATACGAAGTAGAAGGCGTACCTTCAAATCCAATCGAATCAAATGGTTTAGCTTCAGATACTTGTTTTATACATGATTTATCCTTCTACTGCATGCAAAACAAACGAGTTAGCTTCAAATCCAAGCGAAACACATGATTCAGCATCTAATCAATACGAAGTAGAAGGCGTACCTTCAAATCCATTCGAAACAAGTCGTTTAGCTTCAGATACTTGTTTTATATATGATTTAACCCTGTACTGCATGCAAAATAAGGGAGTTAGCTTCAAATCCAAGCGAAACACCTGATTCAGCATCAAATCAATGCGAAGTAGAAGGCTTATCTTCAAATCCATTCGAAACAAGTGGTTCAGCTTCAAATACTTGTGATGTGCATGATTTAGCTTCAAATGCAAGCGAAACAAACGAGTTAGCTTCAAATCCATGCGAAACACATGATTTAGCTTCAAATTCATTCGAAACACATGATTTAGCTTAATATTCTTGCGAAACAAATGGTTCAGCTTTAAATAATTGTGATATACATGATTTAGCTTCAACAGCATGCAAAACTATCGAGTTAGCTTCAACTCCATGCGAAACACATGATTACACTTCAAATCAATGCGTAGTAGAAGGCTGATCTTCGAATCCATGCGAAACAAATCCTTTAGCTTCAAATACTTGTGATATACATAATTTAGATTCAACTGCATGTGAAACGAACGTGTTAACTCCAAATTCAAGCGAAACACCTGATTCAGCATCAAATCAATGCGAAGTAGAAGGCTTATCTTCAAATCCATGCGAAACACATGCTTTAGCTTCAAATCCATGCGAAACACATGCTTTAGCTTCAAATTCATTCGAAACACATGGTTTAGCTTAATATTCATGCGAAACAAATGGTTCAGCTTCAAATAATTGTGATATACATGATTTAGCTTCAAATGCAGGCGAGAGAAACAAGTTAGCTTCAAATCCAAGCGAAACACATGATTTAGATTCAAAGCAATGCGAAGTAGAATGCGTAGCTTCAAATACGTGAGAAACAAATAATTTATGTTCAGATAATTGCGATATAAGTGATATAGTTTCAAATGCAGGCGAAACAATCGAGTTAGCTTCAAATCCATGCGAAACACACGATTTAGCTGCAAATCAATGCGAAGTAGAAGGCTGATCTTGCAATCCGCACGAAACAAATGGTTCAGCTTCAAATACTTGTGATATACATGATTTCGCTTCAACTGCATGCGAAACAAACGAGTTAGCTTCAAATCCAAGCGAAACACGTGATTTAGCCTCAAATCAATTGCGAAGTAGAAGGCTTATCTTCGAATCCATGCGAAACAAATGAATTAGCTGCAAATCAATGCGAAGTAGAGGGCTTATCTTCAAATCCATGCGAAACAAATCGTTTAGCTTCAAATATTTGTGATATACATGATTTAACTTCAACTGCATGTGAAATAAACGTGTTAGCTTAAAATCCAAGCGAAACACATTATTTAGCTTCAAATCAATGCGAAGTAGAAGGCGTAGCTTCAAATCCATTCGAAACAAATGGTTTAGCTACAGATACTTGTTTTATACATGATTTAACCTTCTACTGCATGCAAAACAAACGAGTTAGCTTCAAATCCAAGCGAAACACATGATTCAGCATCAAATCAATGCGAAGTAGAAGGCGTAGCTTCAAATCCATTCGAAACAAATGGTTTAGCTTCAGATACTTGTTTTATACATGATTTAACCTTCTACTGCTTGCAAAATAAAGGAGTTAGCTTCAAATCCATGCGAAACACATGCTTTAGCTGCAAATTCATTCGAAACACATGGTTTAGCTTAATATTCATGCGAAACAAATGGTTCAGCTTCAAATAATTGTGATATACATGATTTAGCTTCAAATGCAGGCGAAACAAAGGAGTTAGCTTCAATGCCAAGCGACTCACATGATTTAGCTTCAAATCAATGCGATTTAGAAGGTTTAGCTTCAAATTCATGCGAAACACATGATTGAACTGCAAATCAATGCGATGTAGAAGGTTTAGCTTCGAATCCAAGCGAAATACATGATTTAGCTTCAAATCAATTCGATGCAGAAGGTTTAGCTACAAATCAATGCGAAACACATGACTAAGCTGGAAATCAATGCGATGTAGAAGATCTAGCTTCTATTCCATGCGAAAATCATGATGTAGCTTCAAATCAATGTGATGTAGAAGTTTGAGCTTCAAATCCATGCGAAACAAATGATTTAGCTTCAAATCCATGCGAAACAAATGATTTAGCTTCAAACACATGGGATATATGTGATATAGCTTCAAATACAGACGAAGCAATCGAGTTACCTTCAAAATCCATGCGATACACATGATTTAGCAGCAAATCAATGCGATGTAGAAAGTTTAGCTTTAAATCCATGCGAAACCAATGATTTAGCATCAGATACTTGTGATATAAGTGGTGTAGCTTCAAATGCAGGCGAAACAAACGAGCTAGATACAAATCCATGCGAAACTCATGATTTAGCTTCAAATCAATGCGAAGTAGAAGGCGTAGGTTCAAATTCATGCGAAACACGTGGCTTAGATGCATATTCATGCGAAACAAATGGTTTAGATTCAGATACTTGTGATATATATGATTTAGCATCAACTGCATGCGAAACAAACGAGTTAGCTTCAAATACATGCGAAACACTTGATTTAGCTTCAAATCAATGCGATGTAGAAGGTTTGGCTTCAAATCCATGCGAAACAGATGATTCAGCTTCAAATCAATGCGATGTAGAAGGTTTAGCAACAAATCCATGCGAAACAAATGATTTAGCTTCAGATACTTGCGATACAAGTGATATAGGTTCAAATGCATGCGAAAGACAAGATTTAGGTTCAAATTCATGCGAAACACGTGGTTTAGATTCAAATTCAGGCGGAACAAATGATTTAGATTCAGATTCTTGCGATATAAGTGACATAGTTTCAAATGCAGACGAAAGAAACGAGTTAGCTTAAATCCATGCGAAACACATGATTTAGCAGCAAATCAATGCGATGTAGAAGTTTTAGCTTTAAATCCATGCGAAAAAAATGGTTTAACTACAAATACTTGTGATATACGTTATTTAGATTCAACTGCATGCGTAACAAAAGAATTAGCTTCAAATCCTAGCGAAACACATGATTTAGCAGCAATTCAATGGGATGTAGAAGGTTTAGCTTCAAATCCATGCGAAACCAATGATTTAACTTCAGATACTTGCGATATAAGTGACATAGTTTCAAATGCAGACGAAACAAACGAGTTAGCTTAAATCCATGCGACACATGATTTAGCAGCAAATCAATGCGATGTAGAAGGCTTAGCTTCAAATCCATGCGAAGCCAATGATTTAGCTTCAGATACTTGCAATATAAGTGACATAGCTTTATATGCAGACGAAACAAACGAATTAGCTTCAAATCCATGCGAAACACATGATTTAGCAGCAAATCAATGCGATGTAGAAGGTTTAGCTTCAAATCCATGCGAAACCAATGATTTAACTTCAGATACTTGCGATATAAGTGATATAGCTTCAAATTCAGACAAATCAAACGAGGTAGCTTCAAAATCCATGCGATACACATCAATTAGCTTCAAATAGATGCGATGTATAAGCCTTAGCTTCAAATCCATGCTAAACAAATGATTTAGCATCAGATACTTGCGATATAAGTCATATAGTTTCAAATGCAGGGGAAACAATCGAGTTAGCTTCAAATCCTTGCGAAACACGTGATTTAGCTGCAAATCAATGCGATGTAGAAGGATTAGCTTCAAAGTCCATGCGAAACAAATGATTTAGCTTCAAACACTTGGGATATAAGTGATATAGCTTCAAATGCAGACGGAAAAAAAGAGTTGGCTTCAAAATCCATGCGAAACACATGATTGAACTGCAAATCAATGCGATGTAGAAGCTTTAGCTTCGAATCCATGCGAAACAAATGATTTAGCATCAGATACTTCCGATATACGTGATATAGCTTCAAATGCAGACGAAAGAAACGAGATAGCTTCAAATCCATGCGAAACACATGATTGAAATGCAAATCAATGCGATGTAGAATGTTTAGCTACAAATCCATGCCAAACACATCACGTAGCTTCAATCACTTGGGATATAAGTGAAAAAGCTTCAAATGCAGACGAATCAGATGAGTTAGCTTCAAATCCATGCGAAACACATGATTGAACTGCAAATCAATGCGATGTAGGAGGTTTAGCTTCAAATCCATGCGAAACAAATGATTTAGATTCAGATACTCGCGATATAAGTGATATAGCTTCAAATGGAGACGAAACAAACGAGATAGATTCAAATCCATGCGACACACATGATTTAGCTTCAAATCAATGCGATGTAGAAGGTTTTGCTTCAAATCAATGCGATGTAGAAAGTTTAGCTTCAAATCAATGCGATGTAGAAGGTTTAGCTTCAAATCCATGCGAAACAAATGATTTAGATTCAGATACTTGCGATATAAGTGATATAGCTTCAAATGGAGACGAAACAAACGAGATAGATTTAAATCCATGCTACACACATGATTTAGCTTCAAATCAATGCGATGTAGAAGGTTTTGCTTCAAATCAATGCGATGTAGAAGGTTTAGCTTCAAATCCATGCGAAACAAATGATTTAGCATCAGATACTTGCGATATAATTGATATAGCTTCAAATGCAGACGAAACACACGAGTTAGCTTCAAGTCCATGCGACACACTTGATTTAGCTTCAAATCAATTCGGTTTAGAAGGTTTAGATTCAAATCCTAGCGAAACACATGATTTAGCAGCAATTCAATGCGATGTAGAAGGTTTAGCTTCAAATCCATGCGAAACCAATGATTTAACTTCAGATACTTGCGATATAAGTGACATAGTTTCAAATGCAGACGAAACAAACGAGTTAGCTTAAATCCATGCGAAACACATGATTTAGCAGCAAATCAATGCGATGTAGAAGGTTTAGCTTCCAATCCATGCGAAGCCAATGATTTAGCTTCAGATACTTGCAATATAAGTGACATAGCTTTATATGCAGACGAAACAAACGAAGTAGCTTCAAATCCATGCGAAACACATGATTTAGCAGCAAATCAATGCGATGTAGAAGGTTTAGCTTCAAATCCATGCGAAACCAATGATTTAACTTCAGATACTTGCGATATAAGTGACATAGTTTCAAATGCAGACGAAACAAACGAGTTAGCTTAAATCCATGCGAAACACATGATTTAGCAGCAAATCAATGCGATGTAGAAGGTTTAGCTTCAAAACCATGCGAAATCAATGATTTAGCTTCAAAAACTTGGGATATAAGTGATATAGCTTCAAATGCAGACGAATCAAACGAGTTAGCTTCAAAATCCATGCGATACACATCATTTAGCTTCAAATAGATGCGATGTATAAGCCTTAGCTTCAAATCCATGCTAAACAAATGATTTAGCTTCAGATACCTGCGATGTAAGTGATATAGCTTCAAATGCAGGCGAATCAATCGAGTTAGTTTCAAAATCCATCCGATACACATCATTTAGCTTTAAGTACATTCGAAATAGAAGGCTTAGCTTCAAATCCATGCGAAACAAATGCTTTATGTTCAGATAAATGAGATATAAGTGATATAGCTTCAAATCCATGCGAAACAAATGATTTAGCTTCAAGTCCATGCGACACACATGATTTAGCTTCAAATCAATTCGGTTTAGAAGGTTTAGATTCAAATCCAGGCGAAACACATGATTTTGCTGCAAATCAATGCGAACCAAATGATTTTTCTTCAAATACATTCGAAACAAGTGATATAGCTTCAAATGCAGGCGAAGCAAACGAGTTAGCTTCAAATCCATTCGAAACAAATGATTTCTTTTCAAATACTTGCGATTCAAGTGATATAGCTACAAATGCAGGCGAAACAAGTTACCTTCAATTCCATGCGAAACACATGATATAGATTAAAATTCAAGCGGAGCACATCTTTTAGCTTCATATTCGTGCGAGACAAATGATTTGCCTTCAAATCCATGCGAAGTACATGATTTAGCTGCAAATCAATGCGATGTAGAAGGTTTAGCTTCAAAATTCATGCGAAACAAATGATTTTGCTTCAAAAACTTGGGATATAAGTGACATAGCTTCAAATGCAGACGAAACAAACGAGTTAGCTTCAAAATCCATGCGATACACATCATTTAGCTTCAAATAGATGCGATGTATAAGCCTTAGCTTCAAATCCATGCTAAACAAATGATTTAGCTTCAGATACCTGCGATATAAGTGATATAGCTTCAAATGCAGACGAATCAAACGAGTTGGTTTCAAAATCCATGCGATACACATCATTTAGATTCAAATAGATGCGATGTATAAGCCTTAGCTTCAAATCCATGCTAAACAAATGATTTAGCTTCAGATACCTGCGATGTAAGTGATATAGCTTCAAATGCAGGCGAATCAATCGAGTTAGTTTCAAAATCCATGCGAAACACATGATTTAGCTTCAAATCAATGCGATGTAGAAGGTTTAGTTTCAAATCAATGCGATGTAGAAGGTTTAGCTTCAAATCAATGCGATGTAGAAGGTTTAGCTTCAAATCAATGCGATGTAGAAGGTTTAGCTTCAAATCCATGCGAAACAAATGATTTAGCTTCAAACACATGGGATATATGTGATATAGCTTCAAATGCAGACGAAGCAATCGAGTTACCTTCAAAATCCATGCGATACACATGATTTAGCAGCAAATCAATGCGATGTAGAAAGTTTAGCTTTAAATCCATGCGAAACCAATGATTTAGCATCAGATACTTGTGATTTAAGTGGTGTAGCTTCAAATGCAGGCGAAACAAACGAGCTAGATACAAATCCATGCGAAACACATCATTTAGCTTCAATCACTTGGGATATAAGTGAAATAGCTTCAAATGCAGACGAAACAAACGTGTTAGCTTCAAATCCATGCGAAACAAATGATTTAGCATCAGATACTTGCGATGTAAGGGATATAGTATCAAATGCAGGGGAAACGGTGGCGTTAGCTTCAAAATCCATGAGAAACACATGATTTAGCTGCAAATCAATGCGATGTAGAAGGTTTAACTTCAAATCCATGCGAAACAAATGACTTAGCTTCAGATACTTGCGATATAAGAGTTATAGCATCAATTGCAGGCGAAACGAACGAGTTAGCTTCAAAATCAATGCGATACACATCATTTAGCTTTAAATACATGCGATATAGAAGGCTTAGCTTCAAATCCATGCGAAACAAATGATGTATGTTCAGATACTTGCGATATAAGTGATATAGCTTCAAATTCAGCCGAAACTAACGACTTACCTTTAAATCAATGCGAAACACATGATTTAGCTGCAAATCAATGCTATGTAGATGGTTTAGTTTCAAATCCACGCGAAACATATGATTGAACTGCAAATCAATGCGATGTAGAAGTTTTAGCTTGGAATCCATGCGAAGCAACTGAAGTAGCTTCAAACACTCGGGATATAAGTGATATACCTTCACATGCAGACGACACAAACGAGTTAGCTTCAAATCCATGCGAAACAAATTATTTTTCTTCAAATACATACGATACAAGTGACATAGCTTCAAATGCAGGCGAAACAAACGAGTTAGCTTCAATGCCAAGCGAATCACATGATTTAGCTTCAAATCAATGCGATTTTGAAGGTTTAGCTTCAAATTCATGCGAAAAACATGATTGAACTGCAAATCAATGCGATGTAGAAGGTTTAGCTTCGTATCCAAGCGAAATACATGATTTAGCTTCAAATCACTCGTTGCAGAAGGTTTAGCTACAAATCAATGCGAAACACATGACTCTGCTGGAAATAAATGCGATGTAGAAGATCTAGCTTCTATTCCATGCGAAAATCATGATGTAGCTTCAAATCAATGTGATGTAGAAGTTTGAGCGTCAAGTCCATGCGAAACAAATGATTTAGCTTCAAACACATGGGATATATGTGATATAGCTTCAAATGCAGACGAAGCAATCGAGTTACCTTCAAAATCCAAGCGAAACACATGATTTAGCAGCAAATCAATGCGATGTAGAAGGTTTAGCTTCAAAACCATGCGAAATCAATGATTTAGCTTCAAAAACTTGGGATATAAGTGATATAGCTTCAAATGCAGACGAATCAAACGAGTTAGCTTCAAAATCCATGCGATACACATCATTTAGCTTCAAATAGATGCGATGTATAAGCCTTAGCTTCAAATCCATGCTAAACAAATGATTTAGCTTCAGATACCTGCGATGTAAGTGATATAGCTTCAAATGCAGGCGAATCAATCGAGTTAGTTTCAAAATCCATGCGATACACATCATTTAGCTTTAAGTACATTCGAAATAGAAGGCTTAGCTTCAAATCCATGCGAAACAAATGCTTTATGTTCAGATAAATGAGATATAAGTGATATAGCTTCAAATCCATGCGAAACAAATGATTTAGCTTCAAGTCCATGCGACACACATGATTTAGCTTCAAATCAATTCGGTTTAGAAGGTTTAGATTCAAATCCAGGCGAAACACATGATTTAGCTGCAAATCAATGCGAACCAAATGATTTTTCTTCAAATACATTCGAAACAAGTGATATAGCTTCAAATGCAGGCGAAGCAAACGAGTTAGCTTCAAATCCATTCGAAACAAATGATTTCTTTTCAAATACTTGCGATTCAAGTGATATAGCTACAAATGCAGGCGAAACAAGTTACCTTCAATTCCATGCGAAACACATGATATAGATTAAAATTCAAGCGGAGCACATCTTTTAGCTTCATATTCGTGCGAGACAAATGATTTGCCTTCAAATCCAAGCGAAATACATGATTTAGCTTCAAATCAATTCGTTGCAGAAGGTTTAGCTACAAATCAATGCGAATCACATGACTCTGCTGGAAATAAATGCGATGTAGAAGATCTAGCTTCTATTCCATGCGAAAATCATGATGTAGCTTCAAATCAATGTGATGTAGAAGTTTGAGCTTCAAGTCCATGCGAAACAAATGATTTAGCTTCAAACACATGGGATATATGTGATATAGCTTCAAATGCAGACGAAGCAATCGAGTTACCTTCAAAATCCATGCGAAACACATGATTTAGCAGCAAATCAATGCGATGTAGAAGGTGTAGTTTCAAATCCATGCTAAACCAATGATTTAGCTTCAGATACTTGCAATATAAGTGACATAGTTTCAAATGCAAACGAAACAAACGAGTTAGCTTAAATCCATGCGAAACACATGATTTAGCAGCAAATCAATGTGATGTTGAAGGTTTAGCTTCAAATTCATGCGAAACACATGATTTAGCTACAAATCAATGCGATGTAGAAGGTTTAGCTTCAAATCCATGCGAAACCAATGATTTAGCTTCAGATACTTGCGATATAAGTGACATAGTTTCAAATGCAGACGAAACAAACGAGTTAGTTTAAATCCATGCGAAACACATGATTTAGCAGCAAATCAATGCGATGTAGAAGGTTTAGCTTTAAATCCATGCGAAACAAATGGTTTAACTACAAATACTTGTGATATACGTTATTTAGATTGAACTGCATGCGTAACACACGAATTAGCTTAAAATCCTAGCGAAACACATGATTTAGCAGCAAATCAATGCGATATAGAAGGTTTAGCTTCAAATCCATGCGAAACCAATGATTTAACTTGAGATACTTGCGATATAAGTGACATAGTTTCAAATGCAGACGAAACAAACGAGTTAGCTTAAATCCATGCGAAACACATGATTTAGCAGCAAATCAATGCGATGTAGAAGGTGTAGCTTCAAATCCATGCGAAACCAATGATTTAGGTTCAGATACTTGCGATATAAGTGACATAGCTTTATATGCAGACGGAACAAACGAATTAGCTTCAAATCCATGCGAAACACATGATTTAGCAGCAAATCAATGCGATGTAGAAGGTTTAGCTTTAAATCCATGCGAAACAAATGGTTCAGCTACAAATATTTGTGATATACGTTATTTAGATTCATCTGCATGCGTAACAAAAGAATTAGCTTCAAATCCTAGCGAAAGACATGATTTAGCAGCAAATCAATGCGATGTAGAAGGTTTAGGTTCAAATCCATGCGAAACCAATGATTTAACTTCAGATACTTGCGATATAAGTGACATAGCTTCAAATTCAGCCGAAACTAACGACTTACCTTTAAATCAATGCGAAACACATGATTTAGCTGCAAATCAATGCGATGTAGAAGTTTTAGCTTGGAATCCATGCGATGGAACTGAAGTAGCTTCAAACACTCGGGATATAGGTGATATACCTTCACATGCAGACGACACAAACGAGTTAGCTTCAAATCCATGCGAAACACATGATTGAACTGCAAATCAATGCGATGTGGAAGGTTTAGCTTCAAATCCATGCGAAACAAATGATTTTTCTTCAAATACATACGATACAAGTGACATAGCTTCAAATGCAGGCGAAACAAACGAGTTAGCTTTAATGCCAAGCGAATCACATGATTTAGCTTCAAATCAATGCGATATTGAAGGTTTAGCTTCAAATTCATGCGAAACACATGATTGAACTCCAAATCAATGCGATGTAGAAGGTTTAGCTTCGAATCCAAGCGAAATACATGATTTAGCTTCAAATCAATTCGATGCAGAAGGTTTAGCTACAAATCAATGCGAAACACATGACTCAGCTGGAAATAAATGCGATGTAGAAGATCTAGCTTCTATTCCATGCGAAAATCATGATGTAGCTTCAAATCAATGTGATGTAGAAGTTTGAGCTTCAAGTCCATTCGAAACAAATGATTTAGCTTCAAACACATGGCATATATGTGATATAGCTTCAAATGCAGACGAAGCAATCGAGTTACCTTCAAAATCCATGCGATACACATGATTTAGCAGCAAATCAATGCGATGTAGAAAGTTTAGCTTTAAATCCATGCGAAACCAATGATTTAGCATCAGATACTTGTGATATAAGTGGTGTAGCTTCAAATGCAGGCGAAACAAACGAGCTAGATACAAATCCATGCGAAACTCATGATTTAGCTTCAAATCAATGCGGAGTAGAAGGCGTAGGTTCAAATTCATGCGAAACACATGATTTAGCAGCAAATCAATGCGATGTAGAAGGTTTAGCTTCAAAACCATGCGAAATCAATGATTTAACTTGAGATACTTGCGATATAAGTGACATAGTTTCAAATGCAGACGAAACAAACGAGTTAGCTTAAAATCCATTTCGAAAAATTGATTTAGCAGCTAATCAATGCGATGTAGAAGGTTTAGCTTCAAATCTATGCGAAACCAATGATTTAGCATCAGATACTTGTGATATAAGTGGTGTAGCTTCAAATGCAGGCGAAACAAACGAGCTAGATACAAATCCATGCGAAACTCATGATTTAGCTTCAAATCAATGCGAAGTAGAAGGCGTAGGTTCAAATTCATGCGAAACACGTGGCTTAGATGCATATTCATGCGAAACAAATCGTTTAGATTCAGATACTTGTGATATATACGATTTAGCATCAACTGAATGCGAAACAAACGAGTTAGCTTCAAATACATGCGAAACACATGATTTAGCTTCAAATCAATGCGATGTAGAAGGTTTGGCTTCAAATCCATGCGAAACAGATGATTTTACTTCATATACTTGCGATACAAGTGATATAGCTTCAAATGCAGACGAAACAAACGAGTTAGCTTAAAAACCAAGCGAAACACATGATTTAGCTTCAAATCAATCCGATATAGAAGGTTTAGCTTCAAATCCATGCGAAACAAATGATTTGGCTTCAAATCAATGCGATGTAGAAGGTTTAGCAACAAATCCATGCGAAACAAATGATTTAGCTTCAGATACTTGCGATATAAGTGACATAGCTTTATATGCAGACGAAACAAACGAATTAGATTCAAATCAATGCGAAACACATGATTTAGCAGCAAATCAATGCGATGTAGAAGGTTTAGCTTCAAATTCATGCGAAATACATGATTTAGCTACAAATCAATGCGATGTAGAAGGTTTAGCTTCAAATCCATGCGAAACCAATGATTTAGCTTCAGATACTTGCGATATAAGTGACATAGTTTCAAATGCAGACGAAACAAACGAGTTAGCTTCAAAGCCAAGCGAAACACGTGATTTAGCAACAAATCAATGCGATGTAGAAGGTTTAGCTTCAAATCCATGCGAAACAAATGGTTCAGCTTCAAACATTTGAGATATAAGTGATATAGCTTAAAATGCAAACGAAGCAATCGAGTTACCTTCAAAATCCATGCGATACCCATGATTTAGCAGCAAATCAATGCGATGTAGAAGGTTTATCTTCAAATCCATGCGAAACGAATGATTTAGCTTCAGATACTTGCGATATAAGTGACATAGCTTTATATGCAGACGGAACAAACGAATTAGCTTCAAATCCATGCGAAACACATGATTTAGCAGCAAATCAATGCGATGTAGCAGGTTTAGCTTTAAATCCATGCGAAACAAATGGTTCAGCTACAAATACTTGTGATATACGTTATTTAGATTCAATTGCAGACGAAACAAACGAGTTAGCTTAAATCCATGCGAAACACATGATTTAGCAGCAAATCAATGCGATGTAGAAGGTGTAGCTTCAAATCCATGCGAAGCCAATGATTTAGCTTCAGATACATGCGATATAAGTGACATAGCTTTATATGCAGACGAAACAAACGAATTAGATTCAAATCCATGCGAAACACATGATTTAGCAGCAAATAAATGCGATGTAGAAGGTGTAATTTCAAATCCATGCGAAACCAATGATTTAGCTTCAGATACTTGCAATATAAGTGACATAGTTTCAAATGCAAACGAAACAAACGAGTTAGCTTAAATCCATACGAAACACATGATTTAGCAGCAAATCATTGCGATGTAGAAGGTTTAGCTTTAAATCCATGCGAAACAAATGGTTTAACTACAAATACTTGTGATATACGTTATTTAGATTCAACTGCATGCGTAACACACGAATTAGCTTCAAATCCATGCGAAACACATGATTTAGCAGCAAGTAAATGCGATGTAGAAGGTGTAGCTTCAAATCCATGCGAAACCAATGATTTAGCTTCAGATACTTGCGATATAAGTGACATAGCTTTATATGCAGACGAAACAAACGAATTAGCTTCAAATCCATGCGAAACACATGATTTAGCAGCAACTCAATGCGATGTAGAAGGTGTAGCTTCAAATCCATGCGAAACCAATGATTTAGCTTCAGATACTTGCGATATAAGTGACATAGCTTTATATGCAGACGGAACAAAGGAATTAGATTCAAATCCATGCGAAACACATGATTTAGCAGCAAATCAATGCGATGTAGAAGGTGTAGTTTTAAATCCATGCGAAACAAATGGTTCAGCTACAAATATTTGTGATATACGTTATTTAGATTCAACTGCATGCGTAACAAACGAATTAGCTTCAAATCCTAGCGAAACACATGATTTAGCAGCAAATCAATGCGATATAGAAGTTTTAGCTTCAAATCCATGCGAAACCAATAATTTAACTTCAGATACTTGCGATATAAGTGACATAGTTTCAAATGCAGACGAAACAAACGAGTTAGCTCAAATCCATGCGAAACACATGATTTAGCAGCAAATCAATGCGATGTAGAAGGTTTAGCTTCAAATCCATGCGAAGCCAATGATTTAGCTTCAGATACTTGGAATATAAGTGACATAGCTTTATATGCAAACGAAGCAAACGAATTAGATTCAAATCCATGCGAAACACATGATTTAGCAGCACATCAATGCGATGTAGAAGGTGTAGCTTCAAATCCATGCGAAACCAATGATTTAGCTTCAGATACTTGCAATATAAGTGACATAGTTTCAAATGCAGACGAAACAAACGAGTTAGCTTAAATCCATGCGAAACACATGATTTAGCAGCAAATCAATGCGATGTAGAAGGTTTAGCTTTAAATCCATGCGAAACAAATGGTTTAACTACAAGTACTTGTGATATACGTTATTTAGATTCAACTGCATGCGTAACACACGAATTAGCTTCAAATCCATGCGAAACACATGATTTAGCAGCAAATCAATGCGATGTAGAAGGTGTAGCTTCAAATCCATGCGAAACCAATGATTTAGCTTCAGATACTTGCGATATAAGTGACATAGCTTTATATGCAGACGAAACAAACGAATTAGCTTCAAATCCATGCGAAACACATGATTTAGCAGCAAATCAATGCGATGTAGAAGGTGTAGCTTCAAATCCATGCGAAACCAATGATTTAGCTTCAGATACTTGCGATATAAGTGACATAGCTTTATATGCAGACGGAACAAACGAATTAGCTTCAAATCCATGCGAAACACATGATTTAGCAGCAAATCAATGCGATGTAGAAGGTTTAGCTTTAAATCCATGCGAAACAAATGGTTCAGCTACAAATATTTGTGATATACGTTATTTAGATTCAACTGCATGCGTAACAAAAGAATTAGCTTCAAATCCTAGCGAAACACATGATTTAGCAGCAAATCAATGCGATGTAGAAGGTGTAATTTCAAATCCATGCGAAACCAATGATTTAGCTTCAGATACTTGCAATATAAGTGACATAGTTTCAAATGCAAACGAAACAAACGAGTTAGCTTAAATCCATGCGAAACACATGATTTAGCAGCAAATCAATGCGATGTAGAAGGTTTAGCTTTAAATCCATGCGAAACAAATGGTTTAACTACAAATACTTGTGATATACGTTATTTAGATTCAACTGCATGCGTAACACACGAATTAGCTTCAAATCCATGCGAAACACATGATTTAGCAGCAAATCAATGCGATGTAGAAGGTGTAGCTTCAAATCCATGCGAAACCAATGATTTAGCTTCAGATACTTGCGATATAAGTGACATAGCTTTATATGCAGACGAAACAAACGAATTAGCTTCAAATCCATGCGAAACACATGATTTAGCAGCAACTCAATGCGATGTAGAAGGTGTAGCTTCAAATCCATGCGAAACCAATGATTTAGCTTCAGATACTTGCGATATAAGTGACATAGCTTTATATGCAGACGGAACAAACGAATTAGATTCAAATCCATGCGAAACACATGATTTAGCAGCAAATCAATGCGATGTAGAAGGTGTAGTTTTAAATCCATGCGAAACAAATGGTTCAGCTACAAATATTTTTGATATACGTTATTTAGATTCAACTGCATGCGTAACAAACGAATTAGCTTCAAATCCTAGCGAAACACATGATTTAGCAGCAAATCAATGCGATATAGAAGGTTTAGCTTCAAATCCATGCGAAACCAATAATTTAACTTCAGATACTTGCGATATAAGTGACATAGTTTCAAATGCAGACGAAACAAACGAGTTAGCTTAAATCCATGTGAAACACATGATTTAGCAGCAAATCAATGCGATGTAGAAGGTTTAGCTTCAAATCCATGCGAAGCCAATGATTTAGCTTCAGATACTTGGAATATAAGTGACATAGCTTTATATGCAGACGAAACAAACGAATTAGATTCAAATCCATGCGAAACACATGATTTAGCAGCAAATCAATGCGATGTAGAAGGTGTAGCTTCAAATCCATGCGAAACCAATGATTTAGCTTCAGATACTTGCAATATAAGTGACATAGTTTCAAATGCAGACGAAACAAACGAGTTAGCTTAAATCCATGCGAAACACATGATTTAGCAGCAAATCAGTGCGATGTAGAAGGTTTAGCTTTAAATCCATGCGAAACCAATGATTTAGCTTCAGATACTTGCGATATAAGTGACATAGCTTTATATGCAGACGAAACAAACGAATTAGCTTCAAATCCATGCGAAACACATGATTTAGCAGCAAATCAATGCGATGTAGAAGGTGTAGCATCAAATCCATGCGAAACCAATGATTTAGCTTCAGATACTTGCGATATAAGTGACATAGCTTTATATGCAGACGAAACAAACGAATTAGTTTCAAATCCATGCGAAACACATGATTTAGCAGCAAATCAATGCGATGTAGAAGGTGTAGCTTCAAATCCATGCGAAACCAATGATTTAGCTTCAGATACTTGCGATATAAGTGACATAGCTTTATATGCAGACGAAACAAACGAATTAGCTTCAAATCCATGCGAAACACATGATTTAGCAGCAACTCAATGCGATGTAGAAGGTGTAGCTTCAAATCCATGCGAAACCAATGATTTAGCTTCAGATACTTGCGATATAAGTGACATAGCTTTATATGCAGACGGAACAAACGAATTAGATTCAAATCCATGCGAAACACATGATTTAGCAGCAAATCAATGCGATGTAGAAGGTGTAGTTTTAAATCCATGCGAAACAAATGGTTCAGCTACAAATATTTTTGATATACGTTATTTAGATTCAACTGCATGCGTAACAAACGAATTAGCTTCAAATCCTAGCGAAACACATGATTTAGCAGCAAATCAATGCGATATAGAAGGTTTAGCTTCAAATCCATGCGAAACCAATAATTTAACTTCAGATACTTGCGATATAAGTGACATAGTTTCAAATGCAGACGAAACAAACGAGTTAGCTTAAATCCATGTGAAACACATGATTTAGCAGCAAATCAATGCGATGTAGAAGGTTTAGCTTCAAATCCATGCGAAGCCAATGATTTAGCTTCAGATACTTGGAATATAAGTGACATAGCTTTATATGCAGACGAAACAAACGAATTAGATTCAAATCCATGCGAAACACATGATTTAGCAGCAAATCAATGCGATGTAGAAGGTGTAGCTTCAAATCCATGCGAAACCAATGATTTAGCTTCAGATACTTGCAATATAAGTGACATAGTTTCAAATGCAGACGAAACAAACGAGTTAGCTTAAATCCATGCGAAACACATGATTTAGCAGCAAATCAGTGCGATGTAGAAGGTTTAGCTTTAAATCCATGCGAAACCAATGATTTAGCTTCAGATACTTGCGATATAAGTGACATAGCTTTATATGCAGACGAAACAAACGAATTAGCTTCAAATCCATGCGAAACACATGATTTAGCAGCAAATCAATGCGATGTAGAAGGTGTAGCATCAAATCCATGCGAAACCAATGATTTAGCTTCAGATACTTGCGATATAAGTGACATAGCTTTATATGCAGACGAAACAAACGAATTAGCTTCAAATCCATGCGAAACACATGATTTAGCAGCAAATCAATGCGATGTAGAAGGTGTAGCTTCAAATCCATGCGAAACCAATGTTTTAGCTTCAGATACTTGCGATATAAGTGACATAGCTTTATATGCAGACGGATCAAACGAATTAGCTTCAAATCCATGCGAAACACATGATTTAGCAGCAAATCAATGCGATGTAGAAGGTTTAGCTTTAAATCCATGCGAAACAAATGGTTCAGCTACAAATATTTGTGATATACGTTATTTAGATTCAACTGCATGCGTAACAAAAGAATTAGCTTCAAATCCTAGCGAAACACATGATTTAGCAGCAAATCAATGCGATGTAGAAGGTTTAGCTTCAAATCCACGCGAAACCAATGATTTAACTTCAGATACTTGCGATATAAGTGACATAGTTTCAAATGCAGACGAAACAAACGAGTTAGCTTAAATCCATGCGAAACACATGATTTAGCAGCAAATCAATGCGATGTAGAAGGTTTAGCTTCAAATCCATGCGAATCCAATGATTTAGCTTCAGATACTTGCAATATAAGTGACATAGCTTTATATGCAGACGAAACAAACGAATTAGCTTCAAATCCATGCGAAACACATGATTTAGCAGCAAATCAATGCGATGTAGAAGGTTTAGCTTCAAATCCATGCGAAACCAATGATTTAGCTTCAGATACTTGCGATATAAGTGACATAGCTTTATATGCAGACGAAACAAACAAATTAGCTTCAAATCCATGCGAAACACATGATTTAGCAGCAAATCAATGCGATGTAGAAGGTTTAGCTTCAAATTCATGCGAAACACATGATTTAGCTACAAATCAATGCGATGTAGAAGGTTTAGCTTCAAATCCATGCGAAACCAATGATTTAGCTTCAGATACTTGCGATATAATTGACATAGTTTCAAATGCAGACGAAACAAACGAGTTAGCTTCAAAGCCAAGCGAAACACGTGATTTAGCAGCAAATCAATGCGATGTAGAAGGTTTAGCTTCAAATCCATGCGAAACAAATGATTTAGCTTCAAACATTTGGGATATAAGTGATATAGCTTAAAATGCAAACGAAGCAATCGAGTTACCTTCAAAATCCATGCGATACCCATGATTTAGCAGCAAATCGATGCGATGTAGAAGGTTTATCTTCAAATCCATGCGAAACCAATGATTTAGCTTCAGATACTTGCGATATAAGTGACATAGCTTTATATGCAGACGGAACAAACGAATTAGCTTCAAATCCATGCGAAACACATGATTTAGCAGCAAATCAATGCGATGTAGAAGGTTTAGCTTTAAATCCATGCGAAACAAATGGTTCAGCTACAAATACTTGTGATATACGTTATTTAGATTCAACTGCAGACGAAACAAACGAGTTAGCTTAAATCCATGCGAAACACATGATTTAGCAGCAAATCAATGGGATGTAGAAGGTTTAGCTTCAAATCCATGCGAAGCCAATGATTTAGCTTCAGATACTTGCAATATAAGTGACATAGCTTTATATGCAGACGAAACAAACGAATTAGCTTCAAATCCAA
>NW_027476855.1:0-129361 GCF_051020955.1 Megalopta genalis
ATCATGTGTTTCGCTTGGATTTGAAGCTAACTTGTTTGTTTCGCATGCAGTTGGAGTTAAATCATGTATATCACAAGTATTTGAAGATAATCCATTTGTTTTGCAAGGATTCGAAAATCAGCCTTCTATTTCGCATTGATTTGAAGCTAAATCATGAGTTTCGCATGTATTTGAAGCTAACTCGTTTGTTTCGCATGGATTTGAAGCTAACTCATTTGTTTCGCTTGCAGTTCAAGCAAATTCATTTATCACAAGTATTTGAAGCTAAACCATTTGTTTCGCATGGATTCGAAAATCAGCCTTCTATTTCGCATGGATTTGGAGCTAAATCATGCGCTTCGAATGGAATTGAAGCTATCTCGTTTGTTTCGCATGGATTTGAAGCTAACTCGTCTGTTTCGCCTGCATTTGAAGCTAAATCATGTATATCGTAAGTAATTGAAGCTAAACCATTTGTTTCGCATGGATTCGAAAATCAGTCTTCTATTTCGCAATGATTTGATGCTGAATCATGTGTTTCTCATGGATTTGAAGCTAACTCATTTGTTTCGCATGGATTTGAAGCTAACTCGCTTGTTTCGCATGCAGTTGAAGCAAAATCATGTATATCACAAATATTTGAAGCTAAACCATTTGTTTCCCATGGATTTGAAGTTAAGCCTCCGACTTCGCATTCATTTGTAGCTAAATCATATGTTCCGCCTGGATTTCAAGATAACTCGATTGTTTCTCATGCAGTTGAAGCTCAATCATGTATATCTCAAGTATTTGAAGCTAAACCATTTGTTTCGCATTGGTTTTGAAGCTAAGCCTTCTATTTCGCATTGACTTGAAGCTAAATCATGAGTTTCGCATGGATTTGAAGCTAACTCGTTTGTTTCGCATGGATTTGAAGCTAACTCGTTTGTTTCGCATGCAGTAGAAGCAAAATCATGTATATCACAAGTATTTGAAGTTAAACCATTTGATTCGCATGGATTTGATGCTAAGCCTTCTACTTCGCATTGATTTGAAGCTATATAAAGTGTTTCGTTTGGATATGAAGCAAACTCGTTTGTGTCGCATGCAGTTGAAGATATATCACTTATGTTCGCAAGTATTTGAAGCTAAATCAATCGTTTCGCATCGATTTGAAGATAAGCCTTCTACTTCGCATTAATTTGGAGCTAAATCATGATTTTCGCTTGGATTTGAAGCTAAGCCTCCTAGTTCGCATTGATTTGAAGAAAATCATGTGTTTGGCTTGGATTTGCAGTTAAATCGCTTGTTTCGCATGCAGTTGAAGCTGAATCATATATAAAACAAGTATTTGAAGCTAAACCCTTTGCTTCGCCTGGATTTGAACCTAATTCTTCTACTACGCATTGATTTGAAGTTAAATTATGTGTTACGCTGGGATTTGAAGCTCATTCGTTTGTTTCGCCTGCATTTGAAGCTATATCACTTATATCGAAAGTATTTGTTGCTAAACCATTTGTTTCTAATGTATTTCAAGCTAAGCCTTCCACTTCGAACTGATTTGAAACTAAGTAATGTGTTTCGCTTGGATTTCTTGCTAAAGCGTTTGTTTCGAGTGCAGTTGAAGCAACATCATGTATATCACAATTATTTGAGGGCTAAGCCATTTGTATCTCATGTTTTCGAAGCTAAGCCGTCTACTTCGCATTGATTTGAAGCTAAGTCATGTGTTTGTCATGGATTTCAAGCTAACACGTTTCTATCGCATGGATTTAAAGCTAACTCGTTTGTTTCGCCTGCATTTGAAGCTAAATCATGTATATCACAAATATTTGAAGCTAAACCATTTGTTTCGCATGGATTCGAAAGTAAGCCTTCTACTTCGCATTGAATTGGAGCTAAATCATGTGTTTCGCATGGATTTGAAGCCAACTCCTTTATTTCGCATGCAGTTGAAGATAAATCATGTGTTTCGCATGAATTTGAATATAACTCGTTTGTTTTGCTTGAATTCGAAGCTATATCACTTACATTCGCAAGTATTTGAAGTTCAATCATTCGTTTCGCATGGATTTGAAGCTAAGGCTTCTAGTTCGCATTGTTTTGAATCTAAATCATATGTTTCGCATGGATTTGAAACTAACTCGTTTGTTTCTGATGCAGTTGAATCTAAATAATGTATATCACATGTATTTGAAGCTTCTTCTTCGCATTGATTTTAAGCTAAATCGTGTGTTTCGCATGTATTCGAAGCTAACTCGTTTGTTTCGCCTGCATTTGAAGCTATATCACTTATATTCGCAAGTATTTGACGGTCAATCATTCGTGTCGCATGAATTTGAAGCTAAGCCTTCTACTTCCTTTGATTTGAAACTAAATCATGTGTTCTCTTGGATTTGAAGCTAACTCATTGTTTCGCATGCAGTTGAAGCTGAATCATGTTTATCACATGTATTGGAAGCAAAACCATTTGATTCGCATGAATTTGAAACTAAATGATGTGGTTCACATGAATTGAAGCTGACTCGTTTGTTTCGCATGCATTTGAAGCTATATCACTTATATCGCAAGTATTTGAAGCTAAATCATTTGTGTCGCATGGATTTGAAGCTAAGCCTCCTACTTCGTATTGATTTGAAGCTAAATCATGCATTCGCTTGGATTTGTAGCCAACTCGTTTGTTTCGCCTGCAGTTGAAGTTAAATCATGTATATCACAATTATTTGAAGCTGAACCATTTGTTTCGCATGGATTTGAAGCTAAGCCTTCTAGTTCGCATTGATTTCAAGCTAAATCTTGTGTTTCGCATGGATTTGAAGCTAAGCCTTCTACTTCGCAATGATTTGAAGCTAAATCATGTGTTTCGCTTGGATTTGAAGCTAACTTGTTTGTTTTGTATGCAGTTGAAGCTAAATCATGTTTATCACAAGTATCTGAATCTAAACCATCTGCTTCCCATGAATATTAAGCTAAACCATGTGTTTCGCATGAATTTGAAGCTAAGTCATTTGTTTCGCATGGTTTTGAAGCTATATCACTGGTATTCGCAAGTATTTGAAGCTAAACCATTCGCTTCGCATGGATTTGAAGATAAGCCTTCAACTTCGCATTGATTTGTAGCTAAATCATGTGTTTCGCTTGGATTTGAAATCTGCTCGTTTGTTTCTCAGGCAGTTGAAGATAAATCACGTATATCACAAGTATCTGAATCTAAACCATCTGCTTCCCATGAATATTAAGCTAAACCATGTGTTTCGCATGAATTTGAAGCTAAGTCATTTGTTTCGCATGGTTTTGAAGCTATATCACTTGTATTCGCAAGTATTTGAAGCTAAACCATTCGCTTCGCATGGATTTGAAGATAAGCCTTCAACTTCGCATTGATTTGTAGCTAAATCATGTGTTTCGCTTGGATTTGAAATCTGCTCGTTTGTTTCTCAGGCAGTTGAAGCTAAATCACGTATATCACAATTATTTGAAGCTAAACCATTCGTTTCGCATGGATTTGAAGCTAAGGCTTCTACTTCGCATTGACTTGAAGCTAAATCATGTGTTTCGCATGAATTTGAATATAACTCGTTTGTTTTGCTTGAATTCGAAGCTATATCACTTATATTCGCAAGTATTTGAAGTTCAATCATTCGTTTCGCATGGATTTGAAGCTAAGGCTTCTAGTTCGCATTGATTTGAAGCTAAATCATATGTTTCACATGGATTTGAAACTAACTCGTTTGTTTCTGATGCAGTTGAATCTAAATAATGTATATCACATGTATTTGAAGCTTCTTCTTCGCATTGATTTTAAGCTAAATCGTGTGTTTCGCATGTATTCGAAGCTAACTCGTTTGTTTCGCCTGCATTTGAAGCTATATCACTTATATTCGCAAGTATTTGACGGTCAATCATTCGTTTCGCATGAATTTGAAGCTAAGCCTTCTACTTCGCTTTGATTTGAAACTAAATCATGTGTTCTCTTGGATTTGAAGCTAACTCATTGTTTCGCATGCAGTTGAAGCTGAATCATGTTTATCACATGTATTGGAAGCAAAACCATTTGATTCGCATGAATTTGAAACTAAATGATGTGGTTCACATGAATTGAAGCTGACTCGTTTGTTTCGCATGCATTTGTAGCTATATCACTTATATCGCAAGTATTTGAAGCTAAATCATTTGTGTCGCATGGATTTGAAGCTAAGCCTTCTCCTTCGCATTGATTTGAAGCTAAATCATGTCTTACGCTTGGATTTGAAGCTCTCTCCTTTGTTTCTCCTGCATTTGAAGCTATATCACTTATATCGCAAGTATTTGAAGCTAAACCATTCGCTTCGCATGGATTTGAAGAAAAGCCTTCAACTTCGCATTGATTTGTAGCTAAATCATGTGTTTCGCTTGGATTTGAAATCTGCTCGTTTGTTTCTCAGGCAGTTGAAGCTAAATCACGTATATCACAATTATTTGAAGCTAAACCATTCGTTTCGCATGGATTTGAAGCTAAGGCTTCTACTTCGCATTGACTTGAAGCTAAATCATGTGTTTCGCATGAATTTGAATATAACTCGTTTGTTTTGCTTGAATTCGAAGCTATATCACTTATATTCGCAAGTATTTGAAGTTCAATCATTCGTTTCGCATGGATTTGAAGCTAAGGCTTCTAGTTCGCATTGATTTGAAGCTAAATCATATGTTTCACATGGATTTGAAACTAACTCGTTTTTTTCTGATGCAGTTGAATCTAAATAATGTATATCACATGTATTTGAAGCTTCTTCTTCGCATTGATTTTAAGCTAAATCGTGAGTTTCGCATGTATTCGAAGCTAACTCGTTTGTTTCGCCTGCATTTGAAGCTATATCACTTATATTCGCAAGTATTTGACGGTCAATCATTCGTTTCGCATGAATTTGAAGCTAAGCCTTCTACTTCGCTTTGATTTGAAACTAAATCATGTGTTCTCTTGGATTTGAAGCTAACTCATTGTTTCGCATGCAGTTGAAGCTGAATCATGTTTATCACATGTATTGGAAGCAAAACCATTTGATTCGCATGAATTTGAAACTAAATGATGTGGTTCACATGAATTGAAGCTGACTCGTTTGTTTCGCATGCATTTGAAGCTATATCACTTATATCGCAAGTATTTGAAGCTAAATCATTTGTGTCGCATGGATTTGAAGCTAAGTCTCCAACTTCGCATTGATTTGAAGCTAAATCATGTATTCGCTTGGATTTGTAGCCAACTCGTTTGTTTCGCCTGCATTTGAAGATAAATCATGTATATCGCAAGTAATTGAAGCTAAACCATTTGTCTCGCATTGGTTTTGAAGCTAAGCCTTCTATTTCGCATTGATTTGAAGCTAAATTATGAGTTTCGTATGGATTTGAAGCTAACTCGTTTGTTTCGCATGCAATGAAGCAAAATCATGTATATCACAAGTTTTTGACGCTAACCACTCGTTTCGCATGGATTTGAAGCTAAGCCTTCTCCATCGCATTGATTTGAAGCTAAATCATGTGTTTTGCATGTATTTGAAGCTAACTCGTTTGTTTCGCCTGCATGTGAAGCTAAATCATGTATATCACATAAATTTGAAGCTAAACCATTTGATTCGCATGTACTTGATGATAAGCTTTCTACTTCGCATTGATTTGAAGCAAAATTAAGTATTTCGCTTGGATTTGAAGCTAACTCGTTTGTTTCGCATGCAGTTGAAGCTCAATCATGTATCTCACAAGTATTTGAAGCTAAACCATTCGTTTCGCATGGATTTGAAGCTAAGCCTTCTCCTTCGCATTGATTTGAAGCTAAATCGTGAGTTTCGCAAGGATTTAAAGCTCACACGTTTGTTTCGCATGCAGTTGAAGCTAAATCATGAATATCACAAGTATTTGAAGATAATCCATTTGATTCGCATGGATTTGAATCTAAGCCTCCTATTTCGCACTGATTCGAAGCTAAATCATGCGTTTCGCATGAAATTGAAACTATTTCGTTTGTTTCGCATTGATTTGAAGCTAACTCGTTTGTTTCGCCTGCATTTGAAGCTAAATCATGTATATCGCTAATATTTGAAGCTAATCCATTTGTTTGCATGGATTCGAAGATAAACCTTCTACTTCGTATTGATTTTAAGTTAAATCATGTGTTTCACATGGATTTAAAGATAACTCGTTTGATTCGCATGCAGTTGATTCTAAATCATGTATATCACAAGTATTTGAAGCTAATCCATTTGATTCCCATGGATTTGGAGCTAAGCCTTCTACTTCGCATTGATTTGACGCTAAATCATGTGTTTCACATGGATTTAAACATAACACGATTGTTTCACATGCAGTTGAAGCTAAATCATGTATATCACAAGTATTTGAAGCTAAACCATTTGTTTCGCATGGATTCGAAAATCAGTCTTCTATTTCGCAATGATCTGATGCTGAATCATGTGTTTCTCATGGATTTGAAGCTAACTCATTTGTTTCGCATGGATTTGAAGCTAACTCGCTTGTTTCGCACGCAGTTGAAGCAAAATCATGTATATCACAAGTATTAGAAGCTAAACCATTTGATTCGCATGGATTTGAAGCTAAGCCTTCTACTTCGCATTGATTGGAAGCTTAATCATGTATTTCGCTTCGATTTGAAGCTAAATCATGTGTTTCGTATGGACTTAATGGTGACACGTTTGTTTCGCATGCAGTTGAACCTAAATCGTGTATATCACAAGTATTTGAAGCTAAACCATTTGATTCGCATGGATTTGAATCTAAGCCTTCCACTTCGCCTTAATTTGGAGAAAAATCATATGTTTCGCATGGATTTGAAGCTAACTCGTTTGTTTCGCCTGTATTTGAAGCTATATCACTTATATTCGCAAGTATTTGAAGCCACATCATTCGTTTCGCATAAATTTGAAACTAAGGCTACTACTTCGCATTGATTTGAAGCTAAATAGTGTGTTTCGCTTGGATTTGAAGCTAACTCGTTTGTTTCGCATGCAGTTAAAGCTAAATCATGCGATATTTATATCGCAAGTAGGAACCATTTGTTTCGCATGAATATTAAGCTAAACCATGTGTTTCGTATGAATATTAATCTAAACCATGTGTTTCGCATGAATTTGAAGCTAAATCGTCTATTTCAAAAGTATATGAATCTAAACCATTTGTTTCGCATGGTTTCGATGATAAGCCTTCTACTTCGCGTGAATTTGAAGCTAAATCATGTGTTTCGCATGGATTTGAAGCAAACCCGTTTGTTTCGCCTGCATTTGAAGGTACATCATTTATGTTGCAAGCATTTGAAGCTAATTCATTTTTGTCGCATGGATTCGAAGATAAGCCATCATCTTCGCATTGATTTGAAGCTAAATTATGTGTTTCACTTGGATTTGAAGCCAGCTCGTTTGTTTCGCATGCAGTTAAAGCTAAATCACGTATATCACAAGTATTTGAAGCTTAACCATTCTTTTCGCATGGATTTGAAGCTAATCCTTCTACTTCGCATGAATTTGAATCTAAATCATGTGTTTCGATTGGATTTGAAGCTAACTCGTTTGATTCGCATGCAGTTGAAGCTAAATCATCTTTATCACAAGTATCTGGATCAAAGCCAACTGTTTCGCTAGAATATGAAGCTAAACCATGTGTTTCGCATGAATTTGAAACTAAATCATGTGTTTCGCATGGATTTGAAGCTAACTCGTTTGATTCGCCTGCATTTGAAGGTACATCATTTATATCGCAAGCATTTGAAGCTAATTCATTTTTGTCGCATGGAATTGAAGCTAAGCTTTCTACTTCGCATTGATTTAATAGCTAAATCATGTGACCCACATGTATTTCAAGATAACTCGTTTGTTTCACATGAAGTTGAAGCTAAATCATGTATATCACAAGTATTTGATGCTAAACCATTTCTTTCGCTTTGATTTCAAGCTGAGGCTTCTACTTCGCATTGATTTGAAGTTAAATCATGTGTCTCCCTTGGGTGTGAAGCTAAATCGATTGTTTCGCATGCAGCTGAATCTTAATCATGTATATCACAATTATATGAAGCTAAATAATTTGTGTCGCATGGATCTGAATCTAATTCGTTTGTTTTGCCTACATTCGAAGCTATTTCACTTATATTCGCAAGTATTTGAAGCTCATTCATTCGTTTCGCATGGATTTGAAGCTAAGCCTTCTACTTCACACTGATTTGAATCTTAATCATGTGTTTCGTTAGGATTTGAAGCTAACTCGTTTGTTTGGCATGCAATTGAAGTTAAATCATGTATATCAGAAGTATTTGAAGCTAAATCAGTTGATTCGCATGGATTGGTAGCTATGCCTTCTACTTCGCATTGATTTGAAACTGAATCATATGTTTCGATTGAATTTGAATCTAACACGTTTGTTTCACATGCAGTTGAAGCTAAATCATGTATATCACAAGTATTTGAAGCTGAAGCATTTGTGTCGCATAAATATTAAGCTAAACCATGTGTTTCGAATGAATTTGAAACTAATTCATGTGTTTCGCTTGGATTTGAAGCTAACTCGATTGTTTCGCCTGCATGATTTGAAGCTAAATTATGCGTTTCGCATGGATTTGAACCTGTATCATGCGTGTCGCATGGATGTGAAGCTAACTCGTTTGTTTCGCATGCAGTTGAAGCTATATCAGTTATATTCGCAAGTATTTGAAGACAAATCATTCGTTTCGCATTGATTTGAAGCTAAACCTCCTACGTCGCATTGATTTGAAGCTAAATCATGTGTTTCGCATGGATGTGAAGATAACTCGTATTTTTCGTCTGCATTTGAATCTATTTCATTTAAATCGCAAGTATTTGAATCTAAATCATGTGTTTCGCATGGATTTGAAGCTATTACAAGTGTTTTGCATGAATTTAAAGCGAAATCATGTGTTTCGCGTGGATTTGAAGCTCACTCATTTGTTTCTCATGCAGTTGAAGCTAAATCATGTATATCACAAGTATTTGAAGTTAAACCATTTGTTTCGCATGGGTTTGAAGATAACTCGATTGTTTCTCCTGCATTTGAAGCTACATCATTTATATCGCAAGCATTTGTAGGTAAATCATGTGTTTCGCATGGATTTGAAGCTATTACAAGTGTTTTGCATGAATTTAAAGCGAAATCATGTGTTTCGCTTAGATTTGAAGCTCACTCGTTTGTTTCGTCTGCATTTGAATCTATTTCATTTATATCGCAAGTATTTGAATCTAAATCATGTGTTTTGCTTGGATTTGAAGCTAAGCCTTCTACTTCGCATTGATTTGTAGCTGAATCATGTCTTTCGCTTGGATTTGAAGCTAACTCGTTTGTTTCGCAAGCTGTTGAAGCTAAATCATGTATATCACAAGTATTTGAATCTAAACGATTTGTTTCGCATGGTTCGAAGTTGAGCTTTCTACTTCGCATTGATTTGAAGCTAAATCATGTGTTATCATGGATTTGAAGCTAACTCGATTGTTTCGCGTGCATTTGAAGCTATATCACTTATATCCCAATATCTGAAGATAAATCATTTGTTTCTCATGTATTTGTAGCTACGCCTTCTACGTCGCATTGATTTCAAGGTAAATCACGTGTTTCTCATGGATTTGAAGCAAACTCGTTTGATTCGCCTGCATTTGAAGCTATATCACTTATATCGCAAGTATCTGATGCTAAATCATTTGTTTCTCATATATTTGAAGCAAAAACTTCTACTTCGTATTGATGTGAAGCTAAATCATGCGTTTCTAATGGATTTGAATCTTACTCGTTTGCTTCGCCTGCATTTGATGCTATATTACTTATATTCGCAAGTATTTGAAGCTAAATCATTTGTTTCGCACGAATTTGAAGCTAAATCTTCTACATCGCATTAATTTGTGTGTCGTAACATTTCTTTCAATTGTTTCTTCTGAGCTTTCGCCTGGTTTATCGTTTTAGCCACTGCAGCAGCGCCGCCTGACAATGCCCCCAAAGCTCCTAAAGCAGGAAACAGCAGCGGTAAAAAACCACCTCGTTTGGCAATTAGTAGAATTCTTCCAGTATTGTAGCTACTGTAGTTCTTCTTCTTCTTCCCCTTGACCGCTCGTCGACCCTTCTTCCTTATCTGACCCATACCTAATCTTGAGGGAATGTCTTTTACCAGTCTATAGCGGTATACGGAGCTGTTTCTTACCAGTCTGTAGCGTTATACAGAGCTGTTTATACCAGTCTGTAGCAGCATACATAGCTGTTTCTTACCTGTCTGTAGCGGTATACAGTACTGTTTCTTACCAGTCTGTAGCGGTATACAGAGCTGTTTATACCAGTCTGTAGCGGTATACAGAGCTGTTTATACCAGTCTGTAGCGGTATACAGAGCTGTTTATACCAGTCTGTAGCGGTATACAGAGCTGTTTCTTACCAGTCTGTAGCGGTATACAAAGCTGTTTCTTTCCAATCTGTTGCGGTATATGAAGCTGTTATGTCAAAGGTTTTTTGATTGATAATGAACAAAAAAACTGCACGTGCGTTAGTTACACGGAGATGTGCTCTATTATTAGAATACGAGAAGACTGATATCTATGATGCTTGAGTTCTCGTATAAATACCTTATCGTTCGAAAAGAAAATGTAGCATAACAATAACAGTCGAGAGAGAGAGCATGCGTTTCGTACGACAGTCCTTGAATATCCAGGTTCCGACCTGCCACACATTCGACGACCATGATGAGATAATTCGGAAGCATGGGTCATTGCTACCGAGTACTATACGATGCGTGATAAGCGACCCGTCAGGATGTGGTAAAACGAACGTCATGATTAGCCTGTTGGAAAG
The DNA here is from genome assembly GCF_051020955.1 of Megalopta genalis. Lineage (NCBI taxonomy): Eukaryota > Metazoa > Arthropoda > Insecta > Hymenoptera > Halictidae > Megalopta > Megalopta genalis. Next base: position 10,779 of record NW_027476855.1, read on the forward strand.
TCCGAATGGACTGCGATTCGCAAATGTGTACGTGTATTCGAAATCGTTACGTCAGCCAAAATATCAATACTTCAACAACTTGTTCTCGCACGTGGGCAAGGACGTAGGTTATTTTGCCTATTCGGACAACGCGGACGTGATTCCCCCGGCGGATGCTCGACCGAATTCGATATTTATCTTCGACGACGTTGCTTGTGACGAACAGGACGTTATGAGAGAATATTTCGCGATGGGCAGACATTCGCACGTCGATTGTTTCTATCTGTCGCAATCGTATGCGAGAATACCCAACCATTTGATTCGGGACAATGCCAATCTATTGATTCTATTCAATGAAGATGCCACGAATCTGCGACACGTTCATCAGGATCATGTGAATACCGATATGTCGTTCGAAAGTTTCAACGCAGTTTGTTCAAGGTGTTGGCGAAACAAGTATGAATTCCTTGTAATCGACAAAGACAGTCCTGAGAACCGAGGAAGTTACAGACGCGGATTTAACGAATTCGTCGTGCTGTGATCCGGCTCATTTGGACGGTAAGAGGTGTCGATGTCACATCGTGCTCCCCACTCGATATGCGTCCGTCAAAGAAAAACCTGCGAGCTGCCATCGTTAAGCAAATAGCTAAGACCAGTGACGTCATACGTAAAAAGAGTTTAGCCTTGAAAGTTGGGAAAATGGATGTACAGTCCAACATTGAGACGAATTTACGTCCGATTGTGGAACCGTTGAAACAGCTGGTTCAAAATACAGCTACGGAAGCGAAAGATAATACATCAAGTGCTGATCGACCGTTGGATTTGCAAGCAAACACAGCAGCAGCAGCAGCCGCTGTTCTCTGTGAAGAAGAAGAACGTGGGGTGATAATTTATTAAGAAAAAGAGGAAACACGATGAAGCGACATTAACTCCAAGGATGCATTTGAAAAAGAAGAAGAATAAAGTATATTCCCCCATCGGTGTCAGCGATGACGTTGACTATGTTGACGTTGACGATGACGACGACGACCACGATGCGGACAGCAATATGGTGCTCGAACCAACACCTTCAATGCATCCGGAGAAGGAGGGAGCTTTCGAATCATCTCCAACGGCTGCAACATCGTTGGAATCATCGATGCGAAATATTTTGAGAAGTCCTGAAAAGCATCGCCACGAATACGAGCATTTGTTCAGTAATCTTAGACCTTTAGCGAGCGAATACTTGAGAAATTTCTTTAGCGGGCAGCCGAAAAGTCAGGACAATGTGTACGGAGTGTATTTTCATAATAACAAACAGATGCTTGGAAACGTTGCGTTCGACGTGGAAAGCAACGATGATATTGTTATTAATAAAATTAGGTACAGGGGAACTCCAGGTCTCTACGAATTGATATTCAAAAGAATACCCAACGAGAACCTGTACACCGAGAACGATAAAGAAATTTATAGAAACATTCTCATCGCCACGCATGCGCACCGACGTGGTAATCAGATAATGGGAAATAAGGGCTACAAGTACAAAACTATTATAGGACCAATGTTCTCAGCGTTACGTGGAAAAGGTATAAATATTCCAACGACGATGATGCGTGTAACCAACAATCCGGTAGATTATGTGCATCGGGATGACCCAAATGAGCTGGTAGAACTTCGCGAAGCTGGATTGATTATAAATTAAATTGTTCGAATATTTATTACGTTAGTGACGAATGAAATGCCTGTTGGTAAATTTATCAAATGGTTCGATAAAACGAGTATCCGTTGGAATTGCTGCGAAACCAATCAAACGTTATTCGTAGACGAAAGTTGGGAGGTCAGATTTAAAAATATTGAGTTCAGACTCGACGACATTTGTCGGCAAATATAACAGATCGGGCAACAGCAAGATCTACTCGAGTTGTTGGTGTTAAAGAAGAAGAAGAAGAAGAAAGGAGAAGAAAACAACTGAACCAACAAACGAAAAAAAATGTCTATTAATAAATTTGGTACGTTGTATAAACATAGTACGCCCGAGTCGAAAATATTGGCAGATATTTCAACTTTTTATTCGATATGTAAAAATTATGTACACGACAATGCCATATGCTCGATCGGCAATTTCTACGACGCGCGAGGCGCTAAGATCGCTCGTGTCGCAAATCCTACGACGAACGATGACGCGGCAACCAAACTGTACGTCGATCGCGTTCCAAAGATAGGCGATGATACTGTAACGTCATCGCTTCACGAGTACATGCAGAATAATGCGATGTGCTTCTCAACGGAATCGTACACGGCTCGAAATAAGAGGATCAAACATTTGGCGGAACCGCTTCGAAACGATGACGCGGCCACTAGATCGTACGTTGACGATGTATCGAAAAGAGGAGACGACGAGCTTCGTAGAAAAATAACAGCTAACGAAAAAGTGACGGAGGGTGTCGAACTGGCCGGTGTAAAATGCAAGTCCGAACTCGTGGGTAAAATAACGGCTAACGAAAAGTTGGCGAAGGATGCCAAACAGACTAGCGAGAAATGCAAGTCCGAACTCATGGGTAAAATAACGGCTGCATGCGAAACAAACGAGTTATCTTTAAATCCATGCGAAACACATGATTTAACTTAAAATCAATACCAAGTAGAAGGTTTATCTTCGAATCCATGCAAACAAATGGATTAGCTTCAAATATTAGCGATATACATGATTGAGCTTCAAATGCAGGCGAAACAAACGAGGGAGCTTCAAATCCATGCGAAACATACGATTTAGCTCCAAATCAAAGCGAAGTAGAAGGCTTAGCATCAAATCCATGCAACACAAATGATTTAGATTCAAATCCTTGCGATATAAGTGAAATAGCTTCAAATGCAGGAGAAACAAAGGAGTGAGCTTCGAATCCAAGCGTAAGACATGACTTAGCTTCAAATCAATGCGAAGGAGAAGGCTTAGCTTCAAATCCATGCGAAACAAATGGTTTAGCTTCAAATACTTGTGAGATACATGATTGAGCTTCAACTGCATGCGAAACAAACGAGTTAGCTTCAAATCCAAGCGAAACAAACGAGTTAGCTTCAAATCCATGCGAAACTCATGATTTAGCTTCAAATCAATGCGAAATAGAAGGATGATTTTCGAATCCATGCGAAACAAATGGTTTAGCTTCAAATACTTGTGATATACATGATTTAGCTTCAACTGCATGCGAAACAAACGAGTTAGCTTCAAATCCAAGCGAAACACATGATTTAGCTTGAAATCAATGCGAAGTAGTAGCCCTAGTTTCAAATTCATGCGAATCGAATGATTTGGTTTCAAATAGTTGCGAATATAAGCGATATAGCTTCAACTGCATGCGAAACAAACGAGTTAGCTTCAAATCCAAGCGAAACACATGATTTAGGTTCAAATTCTTGCGAATCACATGGTTTAGCTTCAAATCCTTGCGATGCAAATGGTTTAGCTTCAAATACTTGTGATATACATGATTTAGCTTCTACTGCATGCGAAACGAACGAATTAGCTTCAAATGCAAGCGAAACACATGATTTAGATTCAAATTCATGCGAAGTAGGAGGCTTAGACTCAAATCCATGCGAAACGAATGGTTTAGCTTCAAATACTTGTGACATACATGATTTAGCTTCAACTGCATGCGAAACAAACGAGTCAGCTTCAAATCCAAGCGAAACACATGATTTAGCTTCAAATCAATGCGAAGTAGTACCCTTAGTTTCAAATTTATGCGAAGCGAATGATTTGGCTTCAAATACTTGCGAATATAAGCGATATAGCTTCAACTGCATGCGAAACTAACGAGTTAGCTTCAAATCCAAGCGAAACACATGTTTAGCTTCAATTTCATGCAAAGTATAAGTCTTAGCTTCAAATACATGCGAAATAAATGGTTTAGCTTCAAATACATGTTTTATACATGATATAGCATAAACTGCATTGCGAAACAAACGAGTTACCTTCGAATCCAAACTTCAAATCAATGCGAAGTAGAAGGAATGCGAAACAATCGAGTTAGCTTCAAATCCAAGCAAAACACATGATTTAGCTTCGAATCATTGCGCAATAGAAGGCTTAGCTTCAAATCCATGCGATACAAATGGTTTAGCTTCGAATACTTGTGATTTACATGATTTAGCTTCAACTGCATGCGAAACAAACGAATTAGCTTCAAATGCAAGCGAAACACATGATTTAGATTCAAATTCATGCGAAGTAGGAGGCTTAGATTCAAATCCATGCGAACCGAATGGTTTAGCTTCAAATACTTGTGATATACATGATTTAGCTTCAACTGCATGCGAAACAAACGAGTTAGCTTCAATTACCAAGCGAAACACATGATTTAGCTTCAAATCAATACGAAGTAGAAGGCTTAGCTTCAAATCAATGCGAAACAAATGGTTTAGCTTTAAATACTTGTGATATACATGACATAGTTTGAGCTGTATGCGAAACAAACGAGTTAGCTTCAAATCCAAGAGAAACACAAGATTTAGCTTCAAATCAATGCGAAGTAGAAGGCTTAGCATCAAATCCATGCGATACAATCGATTTAGCTTCATATACTTGCGATATAACTGATATAGATTCAAATGCAGGCGAAACAAGAAAGTTAGCTTAAAATCCAGGCGTAACACATGATTTAGCTTCAAATCAATGCGAAGTAGAAGGCTTAGCTTCAAATCCATGCGAAAGAAATGGTTTAACTTCAGATACTTGTGATATACATGATTTATCTTCAAACGCAGGCGAAAATAACGAGTTAGCTTCAAATCCCTGCGAAACACATGGTTTAGCTACAAATACTTGTGATATACATGAATTAGCTTCAAATGCAGGCGAAACGAACCAGTAGGCTTCAAAACCAAGCGATACACATGATTTAGATTCAAATTCATGCGAAGTAGAAGGCTTAGCTTCAAATCCATGCGAAACGAATGGTATAGCTTCAAATACTTGTGATATACATGATTTAGCTTTAACTGCATGCGAAACAAACGAGTTAGCTTCAAATCCAAGCGAAACACATGATTTAGATTCAAATTCATGCGACGTAGGAGGCTTAGATTCAAATCCATGCGAAACGAACGGTTTAGCTTCAAATACTTGTGATATACATGAATTAGCTTTAACTGCATGCGAAACAAACGAGTTAGCTTCAAATCCAAGCGAAACACATGATTTATATTCAAATTCATGCGACGTAGGAGGCTTAGATTCAAATCCATGCGAAACGAACGGTTTAGCTTCAAATACTTGTGATATACATGATTTAGCTTCAACTGCATGCGGAACAAACGCGTTAGCTTCAAATCCAAGCGAAACACATGATTTAGCTTCAAATCAATGCGAAGTAGTAGCCTTAGTTTCAAATTTATGCGAAACGAATGATGTGGCTTCAAATACTTGCGAATATAAGCGATATAGCTTCAACTGCATGCGAAACTAACGAGTTAGCTTCAAATCCAAGCGAAACACATGATTTAGCTTCAATTTCATGCAAAGTATAAGTCTTAGCTTCAAATACATGCGAAATAAATGGTTTAGCTTCAAATACATGTTTTATACATTATTTAGCATAAAGTGCATTGCGAAACAATCGAGTTAGCTTCTAATCCAAACTTCAAATGAATTCGAAGTAGAAGGAATGCGAAACAATCGAGTTAGCTTCAAATCCAAGCAAAACGCATGATTTAGCTTCGAATCATTGCGCATTAGAAGGCTTAGCTTCAAATCCATGCGAAACAAATGGTTTAGCTTTAAATACTTGTGATATACATGACTTAGTTTGAGCTGTATGCGAAACAAACGAGTTAGCTTCAAATCCAAGAGAAACACAAGATTTAGCTTCAAATCAATGCGAAGTAGAAGGCTTAGCATCAAATCCATGCGATACAATTGATTTAGCTTCATATACTTGCGATATAACTGATATAGATTCAAATGCAGTCGAAACAAGAAAGTTAGCTTAAAATCCAGGCGTAACACATGATTTAGCTTCAAATCAATGCGAAGTAGAAGGCTTAGCTTCAAACCCATGCGAAACAAATGGTTTAACTTCAGATACTTGTGATATACATGATTTATCTTCAAATGCAGGCGAAAATAACGAGTTAGCTTCAAATCCCTGCGAAACACATGGTTTAGCTACAAATACTTGTGATATACATGAATTAGCTTCAAATGCAGGCGAAACGAACCAGTAGGCTTCAAAACCAAGCGATACACATGATTTAGATTCAAATTCATGCGAAGTAGAAGGCTTAGCTTCAAATCCATGCAAAACGAATGGTATAGCTTCAAATACTTGTGATATACATGATTTAGATTTAACTGCATGCGAAACAAACGAGTTAGCTTCAAATCCAAGCGAAACACATGATTTAGATTCAAATTCATGCCACGTAGGAGGCTTAGATTCAAACCCATGCGAAGCGAACGGTTTAGCTTCAAAAACTTGTGATATACATGATTTAGCTTCAACTGCATGCGAAACAAACGAGTTAGCTTCAAATCCAAGCGAAACACATGATTTATATTCAAATTCATGCGACGTAGGAGGCTTAGATTCAAATCCATGCGAAACGAACGGTTTAGCTTCAAATACTTGTGATATACATGATTTAGCTTCAACTGCATGCGGAACAAACGCGTTAGCTTCAAATCCAAGCGAAACACATGATTTAGCTTCAAATCAATGCGAAGTAGTAGCCTTAGTTTCAAATTTATGCGAAACGAATGATGTGGCTTCAAATACTTGCGAATATAAGCGATATAGCTTCAACTGCATGCGAAACTAACGAGTTAGCTTCAAATCCAAGCGAAACACATGATTTAGCTTCAATTTCATGCAAAGTATAAGTCTTAGCTTCAAATACATGCGAAATAAATGGTTTAGCTTCAAATACATGTTTTATACATGATTTAGCATAAAGTGCATTGCGAAACAATCGAGTTAGCTTCTAATCCAAACTTCAAATGAATTCGAAGTAGAAGGAATGCGAAACAATCGAGTTAGCTTCAAATCCAAGCAAAACGCATGATTTAGCTTCGAATCATTGCGCATTAGAAGGCTTAGCTTCAAATCCATGCGAAACAAATGGTTTAGCTTTAAATACTTGTGATATACATGACTTAGTTTGAGCTGTATGCGAAACAAACGAGTTAGCTTCAAATCCAAGAGAAACACAAGATTTAGCTTCAAATCAATGCGAAGTAGAAGGCTTAGCATCAAATCCATGCGATACAATTGATTTAGCTTCATCTACTTGCGATATAACTGATATAGATTCAAATGCAGTCGAAACAAGAAAGTTAGCTTAAAATCCAGGCGTAACACATGATTTAGCTTCAAATCAATGCGAAGTAGAAGGCTTAGCTTCAAACCCATGCGAAACAAATGGTTTAACTTCAGATACTTGTGATATACATGATTTATCTTCAAATGCAGGCGAAAATAACGAGTTAGCTTCAAATCCCTGCGAAACACATGGTTTAGCTACAAATACTTGTGATATACATGAATTAGCTTCAAATGCAGGCGAAACGAACCAGTAGGCTTCAAAACCAAGCGATACACATGATTTAGATTCAAATTCATGCGAAGTAGAAGGCTTAGCTTCAAATCCATGCAAAACGAATGGTATAGCTTCAAATACTTGTGATATACATGATTTAGATTTAACTGCATGCGAAACAAACGAGTTAGCTTCAAATACAAGCGAAACACATGATTTAGATTCAAGTTCATGCCACGTAGGAGGCTTAGATTCAAACTCATGCGAAACGAACGGTTTAGCTTCAAAAACTTGTGATATACATGATTTAGCTTCAACTGCATGCGAAACAAACGAGTTAGCTTCAAATCCAAGCGAAACACATGATTTAGCTTCAAATACTTGCGAATCACATGGTTTAGCTTCAAATCCTTGCGATGCAAGTGGTTTAGCTTCAAATACTTGTTTATACATAATTTAGCTTCAACTGCATGCGAAACAAACGAATTAGCTTCAAATGCAAGCGAAACACATGATTTAGATTCAAATTCATGCGATGTAGGAGGCTTAGATTCAAATCCATGCGAAACGAATGGTTTAGCTTCAAATACTTGTGATATACATGATTTAGCTTCAACTGCATGCGAAACAAACGAGTTAGCTTCAAATCCAAGAGAAACACAAGATTTAGCTTCAAATCAATGCGAAGTAGAAGGCTTAGCATCAAATCCATGCGATACAATCGATTTAGCTTCATATACTTGCGATATAACTGATATAGATTCAAATGCAGGCGAAACAAGAAAGTTAGCTTAAAATCCAGGCGTATACCATGATTTAGCTTCAAATCAATGCGAAGTAGAAGGCTTAGCTTCAAATCCATGCGAAACAAATGGTTTAACTTCAGATACTTGTGATATACATGATTTATCTTCAAATGCAGGCGAAAATAACGAGTTAGCTTCAAATCCCTGCGAAACACATGGTTTAGCTACAAATACTTGTGATATACATGAATTAGCTTCAAATGCAGGCGAAACGAACCAGTAGGCTTCAAAACCAAGCGATACACATGATTTAGATTCAAATTCATGCGAAGTAGAAGGCTTAGCTTCAAATCCATGCAAAACGAATGGTATAGCTTCAAATACTTGTGATATACATGATTTAGCTTTAACTGCATGCGAAACAAACGAGTTTGCTTCAAATCCAAGCGAAACACATGATTTAGATTCAAATTCATGCGACGTAGGAGGCTTAGATTCAAATCCATGCGAAACGAACGGTTTAGCTTCAAAAACTTGTGATATACATGATTTAGCTTCAACTGCATGCGAAACAAACGAGTTAGCTTCAAATCCAAGCGAAACACATGATTTAGCTTGAAATCAATGCGAAGTAGAAGCCCTAGTTTCAAATTCATGCGAATCGAATGATTTGGTTTCATATACTTGCGAATATAAGCGATATAGCTTCAACTGCATGCGAAACAAACGAGTTAGCTTCAAATCCAAGCGAAACACATGATTTATCTTCAAATTCTTGCGAATCACATGGTTTAGCTTCAAATCCTTGCGATGCAAATGGTTTAGCTTCAAATACTTGTGATATACATGAATTAGCTTCAAATGCAGGCGAAACAAACAAGTATTCTTCAAAACCAAGCGATACACATGATTTAGATTCAAATTCATGCGAAGTAGAAGGCTTAGCTTCAAATCCATGCGAAACGAATGGTATAGCTTCAAATACTTGTGATATACATGATTTAGCTTTAACTGCATGCGAAACAAACGAGTTAGCTTCAAATCCAAGCGAAACACATGATTTAGATTCAAATTCATGCGACGTAGGAGGCTTAGATTCAAATCCATGCGAAACGAACGGTTTAGCTTCAAATACTTGTGATATACATGAATTAGCTTTAACTGCATGCGAAACAAACGAGTTAGCATCAAATCCAAGCGAAACACATGATTTAGCTTGAAATCAATGGGAAGTAGAAGCCCTAGTTTCAAATTCATGCGAATCGAATGATTTGGTTTCAAATACTTGCGAATATAAGCGATATAGCTTCAACTGCATGCGAAACAAACGAGTTAGCTTCAAATCCAAGCGAAACACATGATTTAGCTTCAAATTCTTGCGAATCACATGGTTTAGCTTCAAATCCTTGCGATGCAAGTGGTTTAGCTTCAAATACTTGTTTATACATAATTTAGCTTCAACTGCATGCGAAACAAACGAATTAGCTTCAAATGCAAGCGAAACACATAATTTAGGTTCAAATTCATGCGATGTAGGAGGCTTAGATTCAAATCCATGCGAAACGAATGGTTTAGCTTCAAATACTTGTGATATACATGATTTAGCTTCAACTGCATGCGAAACAAACGAGTTAGCTTCAAATCCAAGCGAAACACATGATTTAGCTTGAAATCAATGCGAAGTAGAAGCCCTAGTTTCAAATTCATGCGAATCGAATGATTTGGTTTCATATACTTGCGAATATAAGCGATATAGCTTCAACTGCATGCGAAACAAACGAGTTAGCTTCAAATCCAAGCGAAACACATGATTTATCTTCAAATTCTTGCGAAACACATGGTTTAGCTTCAAATCCTTGCGATGCAAATGGTTTAGCTTCAAATACTTGTGATATACATGAATTAGCTTCAAATGCAGGCGAAACAAACAAGTATTCTTCAAAACCAAGCGATACACATGATTTAGATTCAAATTCATGCGAAGTAGAAGGCTTAGCTTCAAATCCATGCGAAACGAATGGTATAGCTTCAAATACTTGTGATATACATGATTTAGCTTTAACTGCATGCGAAACAAACGAGTTAGCTTCAAATCCAAGCGAAACACATGATTTAGATTCAAATTCATGCGACGTAGGAGGCTTAGATTCAAATCCATGCGAAACGAACGGTTTAGCTTCAAATACTTGTGATATACATGAATTAGCTTTAACTGCATGCGAAACAAACGAGTTAGCATCAAATCCAAGCGAAACACATGATTTAGCTTGAAATCAATGGGAAGTAGAAGCCCTAGTTTCAAATTCATGCGAATCGAATGATTTGGTTTCAAATACTTGCGAATATAAGCGATATAGCTTCAACTGCATGCGAAACAAACGAGTTAGCTTCAAATCCAAGCGAAACACATGATTTAGCTTCAAATTCTTGCGAATCACATGGTTTAGCTTCAAATCCTTGCGATGCAAGTGGTTTAGCTTCAAATACTTGTTTATACATAATTTAGCTTCAACTGCATGCGAAACAAACGAATTAGCTTCAAATGCAAGCGAAACACATAATTTAGGTTCAAATTCATGCGATGTAGGAGGCTTAGATTCAAATCCATGCGAAACGAATGGTTTAGCTTCAAATACTTGTGATATACATGATTTAGCTTCAACTGCATGCGAAACAAACGAGTTAGCTTCAAATCCAAGCGAAACACATGATTTAGCTTCAAATTAATGCGAAGTAGTTGCCTTAGTTTCAAATTTATGCGAAACGAATGATTTGGCTTCAAATACTTGCGAATATAAGCGATATAGCTTCAACTGCATGCGAAACTAACGAGTTAGCTTCAAATCCAAGCGAAACACATGATTTAGCTTCAATTTCATGCAAAGTATAAGTCTTAGCTTCAAATACATGCGAAATAAATGGTTTAGCTTCAAATACATGTTTTATACATGATTTAGCATAAAGTGCATTGCGAAACAATCGAGTTAGCTTCTAATCCAAACCTCAAATGAATTCGAAGTAGAAGGAATGCGAAACAATCGAGTTAGCTTCAAATCCAAGCAAAACACATGATTTAGCTTCGAATCATTGCGCATTAGAAGGCTTAGCTTCAAATCCATGCGATACAAATGGTTTAGCTTCGAATACTTGTGATATACATGATTTAGCTTCAACTGCATGCGAAACAAACGAGTTAGCTTCAAATCCAAGCGAAACACATGATTTAGATTCAAATTCATGCGACGTAGGAGGCTTAGATTCAAATCCATGCGAAACGAACGGTTTAGCTTCAAATACTTGTGATATACATGATTTAGCTTCAACTGCATGCGAAACAAACGAGTTAGCTTCAAATCCAAGCGAAACACATGATTTAGCTTGGAATCAATGCGAAGTAGAAGCCCTAGTTTCAAATTCATGCGAATCGAATGATTTGGTTTCAAATACTTGCGAATATAAGCGATATAGCTTCAACTGCATGCGAAACAAACGAGTTAGCTTCAAATCCAATCGAAACACATGATTTAGCTTCAAATTCCTCCGAAGTAGAAGGCTTAGCTTTAAATACATGAGAAACAAATGATCTATCTTCAGATAATTGCGATATATGTGATATAGCTTTTTAGTTATGGAGTGTGTTCTGGTAAATAACTGGTGCGTGCGGTGTAACTATTAAACTTTATTTATTAAGTTGCGTAGAAACACTTTCGGGTAACGTGACGTCGTAGCAAGAGAGGTATGAGAAGTATCGAAGGTATGCGAGGTATGAGGCGTATCGAAGGTATGCGAGGTATGAGGGCGAGCGTCTCACTGTTGCTCTTTTTATATTTTCCTGTTTGCCCCCGGCAAGGGCTCTGGACACTCCCTGATTGGTTGACCCGCGAATGGGTTTTCCCAATCAGCGTTGTCCATCTCCTTCTCACCGCGTTGTCCCTTACGCCCTGAGCGCGTCCCGTTTTGGGACCGCGTGGTGATCGGAGTGGGTGCGTTTTTTATGATGTAACGGCCTGGGTTTTCCTCAGGGCCGTTGCGCTCGGACGTCCGGCGTTCGGGTCCGTTTTGCGTGCCCTTCGGAATTTCCCGTTATTTATGACGGTCTCGTAGGCTATCGAGAATCAGGTAAAAAAGAAACTCTACTGGCTTATTGCCATCCGCACAGAAAACAGTTTACTCAAAGATAGCCTTTTCGAAGGAGAGTTATAAATATGTTAGTCGTTTGCGCGAGAAATAAATCTTCTCTTATGCGCGCCGACTGGCAGCTACATCACCCCCTTACCAGTGCAAACGTTACTATCTCTAATATATTCGCTTATGTCAATCTTAAGGTTACTGTCGCTGGCTGTTTGCTACCTAACGCCTACCTGGAGCCTTTCCGGGAGTCGTACTCTTCTACCGGAACGAGTACGGGGCTCAGGTGCGTTACTGTGACTGCTGTCTGACGTATTGCTGTGTTGTTGTCGTACGTCGTTACCAACGTACTTGTCGTCGATGATGTAGGCGGGTTTGAGCCTATCGACTGAGACGGTGGTCTCTTTGCCTCGAACCCGCACCACAAAGTTCTTTATGTCGTTGCTCCTGGATACGACAGGGAACGGTCCGTCGTACGGATTCTGGAGGGGGCCTCGTACCGCGTCTGTCCGTATGAAGACGTGCGATGTTGTCGCGAGGTCCTTAAAGACGAACATCCTCCTTTGTCCGTGGCGGGAACCCTGTGTCGGTCGTATCTTGCGGAAGTGGTCGCGCAGCTGTTCTATCACCTGGGCCTGGTCGGTCGCATTGGTATCGTTGTCGCGGAACATCTCTGCGGGGAGCTTGATGTTCTCGCCGTACACCAACTCCGCGGCTGACGACTTTAGGTCATCTCGGTACGCCGCTCGTATGCCCAGCAGAACGGCAGGTAACGCGTCGGTCCACCGGTCGTCGGCACGACATTTTATCGCCGTTTTCAGCTGCCGGTGAAAACGCTCGACCATGCCGTTTGCTGCGGGGTGGTACGCCGTAGTTCTTAGATGCTTACATCCGAGTAAGTGGTTCATTTGTCTGAACAGATGGGACTCGAACTGCCGGCCTTGATCCGTCGTTATTCTGGCCGGTGTTCCAAAACGTGCAATCCACCCCGAAACAAAGGCACGCGCGACTGTTTCGGCTTCGATGTTCTCGAGCGGTAAAGCTTCCGGCCAACGCGTATACCTATCGATGCAGGTGAGGCAGTATCTATTGCCCCTCGACGTAGGTAGTGGTCCTACCAAGTCGAGGTGCACGTGCTCAAACCTGCACGACGGCGGCGCGAAGGTGCCTACCGGACTCGAGACATGCCTGGTGATCTTTGCTCTCTGGCACGCGAGGCAGCTCCGACTCCACTCTCGGCAATCCTTTTCCATCGACGGCCAAACGAAACGCTGTTTTACCAGACGGATTGTCGCCTTTACACCGGGATGCGACAATCCGTGTACGGCGTCGAAAATTTGGCGTCGGAAAGGAGCCGTTATGAATGGACGCACGTTACCGGTGGAAACGTCGCAATAGACAGGCGCGTCGCTGTCTATCGTGCGTATCCGTTTCAGGTCCAACGAGGTATCAGACGCATTTATGTACTTTTCGACTTCGCTGTCGTGCTCTTGCGAGCGTGCTAATTGTGCGTAATCGATGGACGTAACCGTCTCAACTCGCGAGAGTGCGTCTGCGACCTCGTTGTCCTTGCCGCTAACGTGTTGTATGTTCGTGGTGAACTGTCCGATAAGGTCGAGATATCGGAACTGTCTCGGCGTGCACTTGTCCGATCTTTGTTTGAACGCGAACACTATCGGTTTGTGGTCCGTGTAAATTATAAATTCGCGTCCCTCAATCGCATGGCGGAAATGCTTTACTGCTGTGTAAATCGCCAGCAGCTCGCGGTCATATGCGCTATATTTTTTTTGTGCAGGTGACAAGGCTTTCGTGCAAAAAGCTAACGGTTGCCACGAACCGCCTTGCCACTGCTGCAGCGTCGCTCCTAGCGCGAAATCTGATGCATCGACCATGATTGAGAGGCGCGAATCGTTCGACGGATGCGCCAATAGCGTCGCGTTCGCTAACGCGGTTTTTAGGTTTTCTAGCGCAGATTCCGCCTCACTCGTCCACTGCACGGGCGTGTTGCCTTTCAGCTTGCGCCCCCGCAACAGCAGATTGAGTGGAGCCTGCAACGTGGCCGCGCCGGGTATGAATCTACGATAGAAATTGACCATACCTAGGAAACCGCGCAGTTGTTTGACTGTTGCGGGTTTCGGGTATTCGTGTATGGCCTTAACTTTCTCGGCTAGTGGCCTGGTACCCTCGGCGCTGACCTCGTAACCTAAAAACCTCACTACCGATTCCGCGAATACGCATTTGCTCGGGTTCACGACGATGCCGTACTCCTGCAGACGTGAAAAAAGTGGTGATCGCAGGTGATCTCTATGCTCCGTCTCATTACCTGACGCCACTAGGATGTCGTCGAGGTACGCGTAGCAGAAATCCAGTCCCCTTATCACGGTGTCCATGAACCGCTGGAACGTCTGCGCTGCATTTTTCAGTCCGAAGGGCATAACTACATATTCGTACAAACCGAACGGCGTCGTTATCGCGGTTTTCGGAATGTCCTCCGGATGGACGGGGATTTGGTGGTACGCGCGCACCAAATCGATCGTGGTAAAAATCGTCTTTCCGGACAACATTCTCGAAAAATCCTCGATGTGCGGAATCGGATAGCGGTCTGCGATCGTACGGGCATTGAGTAACCTGTAGTCTCCACAGGGTCGCCATCCGTTATCCTTCTTCGCAACCATGTGAAGGGCTGAGGCCCACTGGCTCTTAGAAGGACGGATGTGACCAAGACTTAACAGGTCCTCAAATTCCGTTCTAGCATTTCTGAAAAGTTCGGGCGATAAACGTCGCGGCTTACTATACACTGGTGGACCTGCGGTAGTCGTAATATGGTGTGTTACCTCGTGGGTGATCGGTCTGTTCGGCCGCGCTGCTGGACGCACGAGAGACGGGAACTCCGCTAGAAGCTGCTGGTACGGCGAGTCCCCGACGATCGCCTTGATGGTCGGTGTTGTTGAGGCGGCGATCCTCCCGCTGGATGTCAACGTGGTCGTCCGGTCGAGGAGTCGTCTTCCCGCGAGGTCCACTAGTAACCCATAGTGCGCCAGGAAGTCGGCTCCGATGATGGGTTTGGAGACGTCCGCTATCACGAATCTCCACGTGAACGACCGTCGCAACCCCAGGTCCAGGTCTGCTGGTTTCAGCCCGTACGTGCCGATGACGGACCCGTTTGCCGCAAACAGTTCGTGTTTCGCTTTTTTAACGGGCCTTTGATGTACGCACGCGGGTACACGCACAGGTCTGAACCGGTGTCTATAAGGTATTCTTCGTTCTTGCTGCGTTCAAGAATGAAGAGGCGGCGGGTCCGCGGTCCATCACAATTTGCCGCATTTACCGTGATGCCCGATCGTTTCCCGCGTCGAATGTGCACGGCTGTCGGCACTTCGTGGATCTCGTTCCGAAGGTCTGGTGGTACCAGCAATGGTCCACGTTTCGCGGGGATGCGCTCCGGCGACGGCCTCTAGATCCCGAACGGCCGCGGTGTCTCCTCGAACGGTGCCTCGATGTTGATCGGTTATCACGGGTCCGCGGACGTGTGAGCTCGCTGACGACGAGTTTGAATTCCTCCAGCAGGCCTCTCATTGCCTCTGTCGTCTCGGTCTGCGGGGCGGCTACGCTGGCCACGTGGGCTTGGGTTGTGCCCTCGTGTATCTGGTCCGCGATTTGCGCCAGCTTGTTTAGCGGAATGTCTGGCTGCGCGCTTACGATCGCCCGGATCATGCTGGGTAGCCTGCCAGTCCATAATGTACCCAGAAATTTGTCCGGTACTGCCTGACCTGCCAAGTTCTGCATGTGCCGCAGAAATTGAGATGGCGTTCTGTCTCCCATCTCTTCTTTTTCCAGCAGCTGCTGGATTCGTCTCCCTTCGGACGCGGACAGGCGCCGGATTAGTTCGCCTTTTAGTGTCTCATACTTCTCGGTGGCCGGCGGTGATGTGATTAGGTCCTGGACCTCCAGGGCATATTTCGGTTCCAGTTGAGACATTACGTAGTTGTACTTCGTCGTGTCCGCGGTGACGCCATTCAAAGCGAACTGGCCTTCTATCTGGTGGAACCAGATCGCCGGTTGTTCGGGCCAGAACGGTGGCACTCGTATGCCGACACGGCACACCTCAGGTAACGCGGCGTTTCCCTGGCTCATACCTGTGTCCATTTCTGCCCTTATTTTACGGCATGTCACTTGTGATTACTTCACCCAACGTTTTTTAGTCGCGCACTGCACAGTTATCGCACGTCGAGTCACCAATTTAGTTATGGAGTGTGTTCTGGTAAATAACTGGTGCGTGCGGTGTAACTATTAAACTTTATTTATTAAGTTGCGTAGAAACACTTTCGGGTAACGTGGCGTCGTAGCAAGAGAGGTATGAGAAGTATCGAAGGTATGCGAGGTATGAGGAGTATCGAAGGTATGCGAGGTATGAGGGCGAGCGTCTCACTGTTGCTCTTTTTATATTTTCCTGTTTGCCCCCGGCAAGGGCTCTGGACACCCCCTGATTGGTTGACCCGCGAATGGGTTTTCCCAATCAGCGTTGTCCATCTCCTTCTCACCGCGTTGTCCCTTACGCCCTGAGCGCGTCCCGTTTTGGGACCGCGTGGTGATCGGAGTGGGTGCGCTTTTATGATGTAACGGCCTGGGTTTTCCTCAGGGCCGTTGCGCTCGGACGTCCGGCGTTCGGGTCCGTTTTGCGTGCCCTTCGGAATTTCCCGTTATTTATGACGGTCTCGTAGGCTATCGAGAATCAGGTAAAAAAGAAACTCTACTGGCTTATTGCCATCCGCACAGAAAACAGTTTACTCAAAGATAGCCTTTTCGAAGGAGAGTCATAAATATGTTAGTCGTTTGCGCGAGAAATAAATCTTCTCTTATGCGCGCCGACTGGCCGCTACAGCTTCAAATCCATGCGAATCACATGATTTAGCTTCAAATTCATGCGAATCACATGGACTAGATTCATAGCTTCATATTCTTGCGAAACAGATGGATTAGATTCAGATACTTGTGATGTACATGTTTTAGCTTCAACTGCATGCGAAACAAACGTGTTAGCTTCAAATCCAAGCGAAACACATGATTTATCTTGAAATCAATGCGAAGTTGAAGGCTTTGCTTCAAATCCATTCGAAGCGAATGGTTTAGCTTCAAATACTTGTGATATACACGATTTATCTTCAAATGCAGGCGAAAAAAACGAGTTAGCTTCAAATCCATGCGAAACCCATGGTTTAGCTTCAAATACTTGTGATTTACATGATTTATCTTCAACTGCATGCGAAAGAAACAAATTAGCTTCAAATGCAAGCGAAACAAACCAGTAGGCTTCAAAACCGAGCAATACACATGATTTAGATTCAAATTCATTCGAAGTAGGAGGCTTAGCTTCAAATCCATGCGAAACGAATGGTTTAGCTTCAAATACTTGTGATATACATGATTTAGATTCAACTGCATGCGAAAACAACGGGTTAGCTTCAAATCCAATCGAAACACATGATTTAGCTTCAATTTCATGCAAAGTATAAGTCTTAGCTTCAAATACATGCGAAATAAATGGTTTAGCTTCAAATACATGTTTTGTACATGATTTAGCATAAACTGCATTGCGAAACAATCGAGTTAGCTTCTAATCCAAACTTCAAATCAATGCGAAGTAGTGGGAATGCGAAACAATCGAGTTAGCTTCAAATCCAAGCAAAACACATGATTTAGCTTCGAATCATTGCGCATTAGAAGGCTTAGCTTCAAATCCATGCGATACAAATGGTTTAGCTTCGCATACTTGTGATATACATGATTTAGCTTCAACTGCATGCGAAATAAACGAGTTAGCTTCAAATCCAAGCGAAACACATGATTTAGATTCAAATTCATGCGAAGTAGGAGGATTAGATTCAAATCCATGCGAAACGAACGGTTTAGCTTCAAATACTTGTGATATACATGATTTAGCTTTAACTGCATGCGAAACAAACGAGTTAGCTTCAAATCCAAGCGAAACACATGATTTAGATTCAAATTCATGCGACGTAGGAGGCTTAGATACAAATCCATGCGAAACGAACGGTTTAGCTGCAAATACTTGTGATATACATGATTTAGCTTCAACTGCATGCGAAACAAACGAGTTAGCTTCAAATCCAAGCGAAACACATGATTTAGCTTCAAATCAATGCGAAGTAGTAGCCTTAGTTTCAAATTTATGCGAAACGAATGATTTGGCTTCAAATACTTGCGAATATAAGCGATATAGCTTCAACTGCATGCGAAACTAACGAGTTAGCTTCAAATCCAAGCGAAACACATGATTTAGCTTCAATTTCATGCAAGTATAAGTCTTAGCTTCAAATACATGCGAAATAAATGGTTTAGCTTCAAATACATGTTTTATACATGATTTAGCATAAACTGCATTGCGAAACAATCGAGTTAGCTTCTAATCCAAACTTCAAATCAATGCGAAGTAGAAGGAATGCGAAACAATCGTGTTAGCTTCAAATCCAACCAAAACACATGATTTAGCTTCGAATCATTGCGCATTAGAAGGCTTAGCTTCAAATCCATGCGATACAAATGGTTTAGCTTCGAATACTTGTGATATACATGATTTAGATTCAACTGCATGCGAAACAAACGAGTTAGCTTCAAATCCAAGCGAAACACATGATTTAGATTCAAATTCATGCGACGTAGGAGGCTTAGATTCAAATCCATGCGAAACGAACGGTTTAGCTTCAAATACTTGTGATATACATGATTTAGCTTTAACTGCATGCGAAACAAACGAGTTAGCTTCAAATCCAAGCGAAACACATGATTTAGCTTCAAATTCTTGCGAATCACATGGTTTAGCTTCAAATCCTTGCGATGCAAATGGTTTAGCTTCAAATACTTGTTTATACATAATTTAGCTTCAACTGCATGCGAAACAAACGAATTAGCTTCAAATGCAAGCGAAACACATGATTTAGATTCAAATTCATGCGAAGTAGGAGGCTTAGATTCAAATCCATGCGAAACTAATGGTATAGCTTCAAATACTTGTGATATACATGATTTAGCTTCAACTGCATGCGAAACAAACGAGTTAGCTTCAAATCCAAGCGAAACACATGATTTAGCTTCAAATCAATGCGAAGTAGTAGCCTTAGTTTCAAATTTATGCGAAACGAATGATTTGGCTTCAAATACTTGCGAATATAAGCGATATAGCTTCAACTGCATGCGAAACAAACGAGTTAGCTTCAAATCCAAGCGAAACACATGATTTAGATTCAAATTCATGCGACGTAGGAGGCTTAGATTCAAATCCATGTTAAACGAACGGTTTAGCTTCAAATACTTGTGATATACATGATTTAGCTTTAACTGCATGCGAAACAAACGAGTTAGCTTCAAATCCAAGCGAAACACATGATTTAGATTCAAATTCATGCGACGTAGGAGGCTTAGATTCAAATCCATGCGAAACGAACGGTTTAGCTTCAAATACATGCGAATATAAGCGATATAGCTTCAACTGCATGCGAAACAAACGAGTTAGCTTCAAATCCAAGCGAAACACATGATTTAGATTCAAATTCATGCGACGTAGGAGGCTTAGTTTCAAATCCATGTGAAACGAACGGTTTAGCTTCAAATACTTGTGATATACATGATTTAGCTTTAACTGCATGCGAAACAAACGAATTAGCTTCAAATGCAAGCGAAACACATGATTTAGATTCAAATTCATGCGACGTAGGAGGCTTAGATTCAAATCCATGCGAAACGAACGGTTTAGCTTCAAATACTTGTGATATACATGATTTAGCTTCAACTGCATGCGAAACAAACGAGTTAGCTTCAAATCCAAGCGAAACACATGATTTAGCTTGAAATCAATGCGAAGTAGAAGCCCTTGTTTCAAATTCATGCGAATCGAATGATTTGGTTTCAAATACTTGCGAATATAAGCGATATAGCTTCAACTGCGTGCGAAACAAACGAGTTAGCTTCAAATCCAAGCGAAACACATGATTTAGATTCGAATCATTGCGCATTAGAAGGCTTAGCTTCAAATCCATGCGATACAAATGGTTTAGCTTCGAATACTTGTGATATACATGATTTAGCTTCAACTGCATGCGAAACAAACGAATTAGCTTCAAATCCATGCGAAACACATGGTTTAGCTTCAAATAGTTGTTTATACATAATTTAGCTTCAACTGCATGCGAAACAAACGAATTAGCTTCAAATGCAAGCGAAACACATGATTTAGATTCAAATTCATGCGAAGTAGGAGGCTTAGATTCAAATCCATGCGAAACGAATGGTTTAGCTTCAAATACTTGTGATATACATGATTTAGCTTCAACTGCATGCGAAACAAACGAGTTAGCTTCAAATCCAAGCGAAACACATGATTTAGCTTCAAATCAATGCGAAGTAGTTGCCTTAGTTTCAAATTTATGCGAAACGAATGATTTGGCTTCAAATACTTGCGAATATAAGCGATATAGCTTCAACTGCATGCGAAACTAACGAGTTAGCTTCAAATCCAAGCGAAACACATGATTTAGCTTCAATTTCATGCAAAGTATAAGTCTTAGCTTCAAATACATGCGAAATAAATGGTTTAGCTTCAAATACATGTTTTATACATGATTTAGCATAAACTGCATTGCGAAACAATCGAGTTAGCTTCTAATCCAAACTTCAAATCAATGCGAAGTAGAAGGAATGCGAAACAATCGAGTTAGCTTCAAGTCCAAGCATAACACATGATTTAGATTCGAATCATTGCGCATTAGAAGGCTTAGCTTCAAATCCATGCGATACAAATGGTTTAGCTCCGAATACTTGTGATATACATGATTTAGCTTCAACTGCATGCGAAACAAACGAATTAGCTTCAAATCCATGCGAAACACATGGTTTAGCTTCAAATAGTTGTTTATACATAATTTAGCTTCAACTGCATGCGAAACAAACGAATTAGCTTCAAATGCAAGCGAAACACATGATTTAGATTCAAATTCATGCGAAGTAGGAGGCTTAGATACAAATACATGCGAAATAAATGGTTTAGCTTCAAATACATGTTTTATACATGATTTAGCATAAAGTGCATTGCGAAACAATCGAGTTAGCTTCTAATCCAAACTTCAAATGAATTCGAAGTAGAAGGAATGCGAAACAATCGAGTTAGTTTCAACTGCATGCGAAACAAACGAATTAGCTTCAAATCCATGCGAAACACATGGTTTAGCTTCAAATAGTTGTTTATACATAATTTAGCTTCAACTGCATGCGAAACAAACGAGTTAGCTTCAAATGCAAGCGAAACACATGATTTAGATTCAAATTCATGCGACGTAGGAGGCTTAGATTCAAATCCATGCGAAACGAACGGTTTAGCTTCAAATACTTGTGATATACATGATTTAGCTTCATCTGCATGCGAAACAAACGAGTTAGCTTCAAATCCATGCGAAACACATGATTTAGCTTGAAATCAATGCGAAGTAGAAGCCCTAGTTTCAAATTCATGCGAATCGAATGATTTGGTTTCAAATACTTGCGAATATAAGCGATATAGCTTCAACTGCATGCGAAACAATCGAGTTAGCTTCTAATCCAAACTTCAAATCAATGCGAAGTAGAAGGAATGCGAAACAATCGAGTTAGCTTCAAGTCCAAGCATAACACATGATTTAGATTCGAATCATTGCGCATTAGAAGGCTTAGCTTCAAATCCATGCGATACAAATGGTTTAGCTTCGAATACTTGTGATATACATGATTTAGCTTCAACTGCATGCGAAACAAACGAGTTAGCTTCAAATCCAAGCGAAACACATGATTTAGATTCAAATTCATGCGACGTAGGAGGCTTAGATTCAAATCCATGCGAAACGAACGGTTTAGCTTCAAATACTTGTGATATACATGATTTAGCTTCAACTGCATGCGGAACAAACGCGTTAGCTTCAAATCCAAGCGAAACACATGATTTAGCTTCAAATCAATGCGAAGTAGTAGCCTTAGTTTCAAATTTATGCGAAACGAATGATGTGGCTTCAAATACTTGCGAATATAAGCGATATAGCTTCAACTGCATGCGAAACAAACGAGTTAGCATCAAATCCAAGCGAAACACATGATTTAGCTTCAATTTCATGCAAAGTATAAGTCTTAGCTTCAAATACATGCGAAATAAATGGTTTAGCTTCAAATACATGTTTTATACATGATTTAGCATAAAGTGTATTGCGAAACAATCGAGTTAGCTTCTAATCCAAACTTCAAATGAATTCGAAGTAGAAGGAATGCGAAACAATCGAGTTAGCTTCAAGTCCAAGCATAACACATGATTTAGATTCGAATCATTGCGCATTAGGAGGCTTAGCTTCAAATCCATGCGATACAAATGGTTTAGCTTCGAATACTTGTGATATACATGATTTAGCTTCAACTGCATGCGAAACAAACGAATTAGCTTCAAATCCATGCGAAACACATGGTTTAGCTTCAAATAGTTGTTTATACATAATTTAGCTTCAACTGCATGCGAAACAAACGAATTAGTTTCAAACGCAAGCGAAACACATGATTTAGATTCAAATTCATGCTACGTAGGAGGCTTAGATTCAAATCCATGCGAAACGAACGGTTTAGCTTCAAATACTTGTGATATACATGATTTAGCTTCAACTGCATGCGAAACAAACGAGTTAGCTTCAAATCCAAGCGAAACACATGATTTAGATTCAAATTCATGCGACGTAGGAGGCTTAGATTCAAATCCATGCGAAACGAACGGTTTAGCTTCAAATACTTGTGATATACATGAATTAGCTTTAACTGCATGCGAAACAAACGAGTTAGCTTCAAATCCAAGCGAAACACATGATTTAGATTCAAATTCATGCGACGTAGGAGGCTTAGATTCAAATCCATGCGAAACGAACGGTTTAGCTTCAAATACTTGTGATATACATGATTTAGCTTCAACTGCATGCGGAACAAACGCGTTAGCTTCAAATCCAAGCGAAACACATGATTTAGCTTCAAATCAATGCGAAGTAGTAGCCTTAGTTTCAAATTTATGCGAAACGAATGATGTGGCTTCAAATACTTGCGAATATAAGCGATATAGCTTCAACTGCATGCGAAACTAACGAGTTAGCTTCAAATCCAAGCGAAACACATGATTTAGCTTCAATTTCATGCAAAGTTTAAGTCTTAGCTTCAAATACATGCGAAATAAATGGTTTAGCTTCAAATACATGTTTTATACATGATTTAGCATAAAGTGCATTGCGAAACAATCGAGTTAGCTTCTAATCCAAACTTCAAATCAATTCGAAGTAGAAGGAATGCGAAACAATCGAGTTAGCTTAAAATCCAAGCAAAACACATGATTTAGCTTCGAATCATTGCGCATTAGAAGGCTTAGCTTCAAATCCATGCGATACAAATGGTTTAGCTTCAAATACTTGTGATATACATGATTCAGCTTCAACTGCATGCGAAACAAACGAGTTAGCTTCAAATCCAAGCGAAACACATGATTTAGATTCAAATTCATGCGACGTAGGAGGCTTAGATTCAAATCCATGCGAAACGAACGGTTTAGCTTCAAATACTTGTGATATACATGATTTAGCTTCATCTGCATGCGAAACAAACGAGTTAGCTTCAAATCCATGCGAAACACATGATTTAGCTTGAAATCAATGCGAAGTAGAAGCCCTAGTTTCAAATTCATGCGAATCGAATGATTTGGTTTCAAATACTTGCGAATATAAGCGATATAGCTTCAACTGCATGCGAAACAATCGAGTTAGCTTCTAATCCAAACTTCAAATCAATGCGAAGTAGAAGGAATGCGAAACAATCGAGTTAGCTTCAAGTCCAAGCATAACACATGATTTAGATTCGAATCATTGCGCATTAGAAGGCTTAGCTTCAAATCCATGCGATACAAATGGTTTAGCTTCGAATACTTGTGATATACATGATTTAGCTTCAACTGCATGCGAAACAAACGAGTTAGCTTCAAATCCAAGCGAAACACATGATTTAGATTCAAATTCATGCGACGTAGGAGGCTTAGATTCAAATCCATGCGAAACGAACGGTTTAGCTTCAAATACTTGTGATATACATGATTTAGCTTCAACTGCATGCGGAACAAACGCGTTAGCTTCAAATCCAAGCGAAACACATGATTTAGCTTCAAATCAATGCGAAGTAGTAGCCTTAGTTTCAAATTTATGCGAAACGAATGATGTGGCTTCAAATACTTGCGAATATAAGCGATATAGCTTCAACTGCATGCGAAACAAACGAGTTAGCATCAAATCCAAGCGAAACACATGATTTAGCTTCAATTTCATGCAAAGTATAAGTCTTAGCTTCAAATACATGCGAAATAAATGGTTTAGCTTCAAATACATGTTTTATACATGATTTAGCATAAAGTGTATTGCGAAACAATCGAGTTAGCTTCTAATCCAAACTTCAAATGAATTCGAAGTAGAAGGAATGCGAAACAATCGAGTTAGCTTCAAGTCCAAGCATAACACATGATTTAGATTCGAATCATTGCGCATTAGAAGGCTTAGCTTCAAATCCATGCGATACAAATGGTTTAGCTCCGAATACTTGTGATATACATGATTTAGCTTCAACTGCATGCGAAACAAACGAATTAGCTTCAAATCCATGCGAAACACATGGTTTAGCTTCAAATAGTTGTTTATACATAATTTAGCTTCAACTGCATGCGAAACAAACGAATTAGCTTCAAATGCAAGCGAAACACATGATTTAGATTCAAATTCATGCGAAGTAGGAGGCTTAGATACAAATACATGCGAAATAAATGGTTTAGCTTCAAATACATGTTTTATACATGATTTAGCATAAAGTGCATTGCGAAACAATCGAGTTAGCTTCTAATCCAAACTTCAAATGAATTCGAAGTAGAAGGAATGCGAAACAATCGAGTTAGTTTCAACTGCATGCGAAACAAACGAATTAGCTTCAAATCCATGCGAAACACATGGTTTAGCTTCAAATAGTTGTTTATACATAATTTAGCTTCAACTGCATGCGAAACAAACGAGTTAGCTTCAAATGCAAGCGAAACACATGATTTAGATTCAAATTCATGCGACGTAGGAGGCTTAGATTCAAATCCATGCGAAACGAACGGTTTAGCTTCAAATACTTGTGATATACATGATTTAGCTTCATCTGCATGCGAAACAAACGAGTTAGCTTCAAATCCATGCGAAACACATGATTTAGCTTGAAATCAATGCGAAGTAGAAGCCCTAGTTTCAAATTCATGCGAATCGAATGATTTGGTTTCAAATACTTGCGAATATAAGCGATATAGCTTCAACTGCATGCGAAACAATCGAGTTAGCTTCTAATCCAAACTTCAAATCAATGCGAAGTAGAAGGAATGCGAAACAATCGAGTTAGCTTCAAGTCCAAGCATAACACATGATTTAGATTCGAATCATTGCGCATTAGAAGGCTTAGCTTCAAATCCATGCGATACAAATGGTTTAGCTTCGAATACTTGTGATATACATGATTTAGCTTCAACTGCATGCGAAACAAACGAGTTAGCTTCAAATCCAAGCGAAACACATGATTTAGATTCAAATTCATGCGACGTAGGAGGCTTAGATTCAAATCCATGCGAAACGAACGGTTTAGCTTCAAATACTTGTGATATACATGATTTAGCTTCAACTGCATGCGGAACAAACGCGTTAGCTTCAAATCCAAGCGAAACACATGATTTAGCTTCAAATCAATGCGAAGTAGTAGCCTTAGTTTCAAATTTATGCGAAACGAATGATGTGGCTTCAAATACTTGCGAATATAAGCGATATAGCTTCAACTGCATGCGAAACAAACGAGTTAGCATCAAATCCAAGCGAAACACATGATTTAGCTTCAATTTCATGCAAAGTATAAGTCTTAGCTTCAAATACATGCGAAATAAATGGTTTAGCTTCAAATACATGTTTTATACATGATTTAGCATAAAGTGTATTGCGAAACAATCGAGTTAGCTTCTAATCCAAACTTCAAATGAATTCGAAGTAGAAGGAATGCGAAACAATCGAGTTAGCTTCAAGTCCAAGCATAACACATGATTTAGATTCGAATCATTGCGCATTAGGAGGCTTAGCTTCAAATCCATGCGATACAAATGGTTTAGCTTCGAATACTTGTGATATACATGCTTTAGCTTCAACTGCATGCGAAACAAACGAATTAGCTTCAAATCCATGCGAAACACATGGTTTAGCTTCAAATAGTTGTTTATACATAATTTAGCTTCAACTGCATGCGAAACAAACGAATTAGTTTCAAACGCAAGCGAAACACATGATTTAGATTCAAATCCATGCGAAACGAACGGTTTAGCTTCAAATACTTGTGATATACATGATTTAGCTTCAACTGCATGCGAAACAAACGAGTTAGCTTCAAATCCAAGCGAAACACATGATTTAGATTCAAATTCATGCGACGTAGGAGGCTTAGATTCAAATCCATGCGAAACGAACGGTTTAGCTTCAAATACTTGTGATATACATGAATTAGCTTTAACTGCATGCGAAACAAACGAGTTAGCTTCAAATCCAAGCGAAACACATGATTTAGATTCAAATTCATGCGACGTAGGAGGCTTAGATTCAAATCCATGCGAAACGAACGGTTTAGCTTCAAATACTTGTGATATACATGATTTAGCTTCAACTGCATGCGGAACAAACGCGTTAGCTTCAAATCCAAGCGAAACACATGATTTAGCTTCAAATCAATGCGAAGTAGTAGCCTTAGTTTCAAATTTATGCGAAACGAATGATGTGGCTTCAAATACTTGCGAATATAAGCGATATAGCTTCAACTGCATGCGAAACTAACGAGTTAGCTTCAAATCCAAGCGAAACACATGATTTAGCTTCAATTTCATGCAAAGTTTAAGTCTTAGCTTCAAATACATGCGAAATAAATGGTTTAGCTTCAAATACATGTTTTATACATGATTTAGCATAAAGTGCATTGCGAAACAATCGAGTTAGCTTCTAATCCAAACTTCAAATCAATTCGAAGTAGAAGGAATGCGAAACAATCGAGTTAGCTTAAAATCCAAGCAAAACACATGATTTAGCTTCGAATCATTGCGCATTAGAAGGCTTAGCTTCAAATCCATGCGATACAAATGGTTTAGCTTCAAATACTTGTGATATACATGATTCAGCTTCAACTGCATGCGAAACAAACGAGTTAGCTTCAAATCCAAGCGAAACACATGATTTAGATTCAAATTCATGCGACGTAGGAGGCTTAGATTCAAATCCATGCGAAACGAACGGTTTAGCTTCAAATACTTGTGATATACATGATTTAGCTTCATCTGCATGCGAAACAAACGAGTTAGCTTCAAATCCATGCGAAACACATGATTTAGCTTGAAATCAATGCGAAGTAGAAGCCCTAGTTTCAAATTCATGCGAATCGAATGATTTGGTTTCAAATACTTGCGAATATAAGCGATATAGCTTCAACTGCATGCGAAACAATCGAGTTAGCTTCTAATCCAAACTTCAAATCAATGCGAAGTAGAAGGAATGCGAAACAATCGAGTTAGCTTCAAGTCCAAGCATAACACATGATTTAGATTCGAATCATTGCGCATTAGAAGGCTTAGCTTCAAATCCATGCGATACAAATGGTTTAGCTTCGAATACTTGTGATATACATGATTTAGCTTCAACTGCATGCGAAACAAACGAGTTAGCTTCAAATCCAAGCGAAACACATGATTTAGATTCAAATTCATGCGACGTAGGAGGCTTAGATTCAAATCCATGCGAAACGAACGGTTTAGCTTCAAATACTTGTGATATACATGATTTAGCTTCAACTGCATGCGGAACAAACGCGTTAGCTTCAAATCCAAGCGAAACACATGATTTAGCTTCAAATCAATGCGAAGTAGTAGCCTTAGTTTCAAATTTATGCGAAACGAATGATGTGGCTTCAAATACTTGCGAATATAAGCGATATAGCTTCAACTGCATGCGAAACAAACGAGTTAGCATCAAATCCAAGCGAAACACATGATTTAGCTTCAATTTCATGCAAAGTATAAGTCTTAGCTTCAAATACATGCGAAATAAATGGTTTAGCTTCAAATACATGTTTTATACATGATTTAGCATAAAGTGTATTGCGAAACAATCGAGTTAGCTTCTAATCCAAACTTCAAATGAATTCGAAGTAGAAGGAATGCGAAACAATCGAGTTAGCTTCAAGTCCAAGCATAACACATGATTTAGATTCGAATCATTGCGCATTAGGAGGCTTAGCTTCAAATCCATGCGATACAAATGGTTTAGCTTCGAATACTTGTGATATACATGATTTAGCTTCAACTGCATGCGAAACAAACGAATTAGCTTCAAATCCATGCGAAACACATGGTTTAGCTTCAAATAGTTGTTTATACATAATTTAGCTTCAACTGCATGCGAAACAAACGAATTAGTTTCAAACGCAAGCGAAACACATGATTTAGATTCAAATTCATGCTACGTAGGAGGCTTAGATTCAAATCCATGCGAAACGAACGGTTTAGCTTCAAATACTTGTGATATACATGATTTAGCTTCAACTGCATGCGAAACAAACGAGTTAGCTTCAAATCCAAGCGAAACACATGATTTAGATTCAAATTCATGCGACGTAGGAGGCTTAGATTCAAATCCATGCGAAACGAACGGTTTAGCTTCAAATACTTGTGATATACATGAATTAGCTTTAACTGCATGCGAAACAAACGAGTTAGCTTCAAATCCAAGCGAAACACATGATTTAGATTCAAATTCATGCGACGTAGGAGGCTTAGATTCAAATCCATGCGAAACGAACGGTTTAGCTTCAAATACTTGTGATATACATGATTTAGCTTCAACTGCATGCGGAACAAACGCGTTAGCTTCAAATCCAAGCGAAACACATGATTTAGCTTCAAATCAATGCGAAGTAGTAGCCTTAGTTTCAAATTTATGCGAAACGAATGATGTGGCTTCAAATACTTGCGAATATAAGCGATATAGCTTCAACTGCATGCGAAACTAACGAGTTAGCTTCAAATCCAAGCGAAACACATGATTTAGCTTCAATTTCATGCAAAGTTTAAGTCTTAGCTTCAAATACATGCGAAATAAATGGTTTAGCTTCAAATACATGTTTTATACATGATTTAGCATAAAGTGCATTGCGAAACAATCGAGTTAGCTTCTAATCCAAACTTCAAATGAATTCGAAGTAGAAGGAATGCGAAACAATCGAGTTAGCTTCAAATCCAAGCAAAACACATGATTAAGCTTCGAATCATTGCGCATTAGAAGGTTTAGCTTCAAATCCATGCGATACAAATGGTTTAGCTTCGAATACTTGTGATATACATGATTTAGCTTCAACTGCATGCGAAACAAACGAGTTAGCTTCAAATCCAAGCGAAACACATGATTTAGATTCAAATTCATGCGACGTAGGATGCTTAGATTCAAATCCATTCGAAACGAACGGTTTAGCTTCAAATACTTGTGATATACATGATTTAGCTTCAACTGCATGCGAATCAAACGAGTTAGCTTCAAATCCAAGCGAAACACATGATTTAGCTTGAAACCAATGCGAAGTAGAAGTCCTAGTTTCAAATTCATGCGAATCGAATGATTTGGTTTCAAATACTTGCGAATATAAGCGATATAGCTTCAACTGCATGCGAAACAAACGAGTTAGCTTCAGATCCAAGCGAAACAAATGATTTAACTTCAAATTCTTGCGATTCACATGGTTTAGCTTCAAATCCTTGCTATGCAAATGGTTTAGCTTCAAATACTTGTTTATACATAATTTAGCTTCAACTGCATGCGAAAGAAACGAATTAGCTTCAAATGCAAGCGAAACACATGATTTAGATTCAAATTCATGCGAAGTAGGAGGCTTAGATTCAAATCCATGCGAAACGAATGGTTTAGCTTCAAATACTTGTGATATACATGATTTAGCTTCAACTGCATGCGGAACAAACGCGTTAGCTTCAAATCCAAGCGAAACACATGATTTAGCTTCAAATCAATGCGAAGTAGTAGCCTTAGTTTCAAATTTATGCGAAACGAATGATGTGGCTTCGAATACTTGCGAATATAAGCGATATAGCTTCAACTGCATGCGAAACTAACGAGTTAGCTTCAAATCCAAGCGAAACACATGATTTAGCTTCAAATTCCTCCGAAGTAGAAGGCTTAGCTTTAAATACATGAGAAACAAATGATTTATCTTCAGATAATTGCGATATATGTGATATAGCTTCAAATCCATGCGAATCACATGATTTAGCTTCAAATTCATGCGAATCACATGGACTAGCTTCATAGCTTCATATTCTTGCGTAACAGATGGATTAGATTCAGATACTTGTGATGTACATGTTTTAGCTTCAACTGCATGCGAAACAAACGTGTTAGCTTCAAATCCAAGCGAAACACATGATTTATCTTGAAATCAATGCGAAGTTGACGGCTTTGCTTCAAATCCATTCGAAGCGAATGGTTTAGCTTCAAATACTTGTGATATACACGATTTATCTTCAAATGCAGGCGAAAAAAAACGAGTTAGCTTCAAATCCATGCGAAACCCATGGTTTAGCTTCAAATAATTGTGATTTACATGATTTGTCTTCAACTGCATGCGAAAGAAACGAATTAGCTTCAAATGCAAGCGAAACGCATAATTCAGCTTCAAATACGTTCGAAATACATGGTTCAGATTAATATTCATGCAAAACAAATGGTTCAGCTTCAAATACTTGTGATATACATGAATTAGCTTCAAATGCAGGCGAAACAAACCAGTAGGCTTCAAATCCAAGCGAAACACATGATTTAGATTCAAATTCATGCGACGTAGGAGGCTTAGATTCCAATCCATGCGAAACGAATGGTTTAGCTTCAAATACTTGTGATATACATGATTTAGCTTCAACTGCATGCGAAACAAACAAGTTAGCTTCAAATCCAATCGAAACACATGATTTAGATTCAAATTCATGCGACGTAGGAGGCTTAGATTCAAATCCATGCGAAACGAACGGTTTAGCTTCAAATACTTGTGATATACATGATTTAGCTTCAACTGCATGCGAAACAAACGAGTTAGTTTAAAATCCAAGCGAAACACATGATTTAGCTTGAAATCAATGCGAAGTAGAAGCCCTTGTTTCAAATTCATGCGAATCGAATGATTTGGTTTCAAATACTTGCGAATATAAGCGATATAGCTTCAACTGCGTGCGAAACAAACGAGTTAGCTTCAAATCCAAGCGAAACACATGATTTAGCTTCAAATTCTTGCGAATCACATGGTTTAGCTTCAAATCCTTGCGATGCAAATGGTTTAGCTTCGAATACTTGTGATATACATGATTTAGCTTCAACTGCATGCGAAATAAACGAGTTTGCTTCAAATCCAAGCGAAACACATGATTTAGCTTCAATTTCATGCAAGTATAAGTCTTAGCTTCAAATACATGCGAAATAAATGGTTTAGCTTCAAATACATGTTTTATACATGATTTAGCATAAACTGCATTGCGAAACAATCGAGTTAGCTTCTAATCCAAACTTCAAATCAATGCGAAGTAGAAGGAATGCGAAGCAATCGCGTTAGCTTCAAATCCAAGCAAAACACATTATTTAGCTTCGAATCATTGCGCATTAGAAGGCTTAGTTTCAAATCCATGCGAAACGGATGGTTTAGCTTCACATACTTGTGATATACATGATTTAGCTTCAACTGCGTGCGAAACCATCGTGCTGGCTTTAAATTCATGCGAAACACATGATTTAGCTTCAAATCAATGCGAAGTAAATGGCTTACCTTCAAATCCACCCGAAACAAATGGTTTGGCTTCAAGTACTTGCGATATACATGATTTAGCTTCAAATGCATGCGAAACAAACGAGTTAGCTTCAAATCCAAGCGAAACGCATGATTTATCTTCAAATCAATGCGAAGGTGAAAGTTTTGCTCCAAACCCATGCGAAGCGAATGTTTTAGATTCAAATACTTGTGATATACATGATTTAACTTCAAATGCAGGCGAAACAAACGAGTTAGCTTCGAATCCATGCCATACACACGATTTAGATTTAAATCAATGCGAAGTAGAAGGCTTATCTTCAAATCCATTCGAAACAAATGGTTTAGCTTCAAACACTTGCGATATAAATGAAACAGCTTCAAATGAAGACGAAACAAACGAGTTAGTTTCAAATCCATGCGAAACATATGATTTAGCATCAAATCAATGCGAAGTAGAAGGCTTAGCTTCAAATCAATCCGAAACATATGGTTTAGCTTCAAATACTCGTGATATACATGATTTAGCTTCAACTGCATGCGAATCAAACGAGTTAGCTTCAAATCCATGCGATTCACATGATTTAGCTTCGAATCAATGCGAAGTAGAAGGCTTAGGTTCAAATACACGCGAATCAAATGGATTAGCTTCAAATACTTGTGATATACATGATTTATCTTCAAATACAGGCGAAGAAAACGAGTTAGCTTCAAATCCATGAGAAACATATGATTTAGCTTCAAATCAATGCGAATTGGAAGGCTTAGGTTCAAATACACGCGAATCAAATGGTTTAGCTTCAAATACTTGTGATATACATGATTTAGCTTCAAATGCAGGCGAAACAAACGAGTTAGCTTCTTATCCAAGCGAAACACATGATTTAGCTTCAAATCAATGCGAAGTAGTAGGCTTAGTTTCAAATCCATGCGAATCAAATGGTTTAGCTTCACATACTTGTGATATACATGATTTAGCTTCAACTGCGTGCGAAACCATCGTGCTGGCTTCAAATTCATGCGAAACACATGATTTAGCTTCAAATCAATGCGAAGTAAATGGCTTACCTTCAAATCCATCCGAAACAAATGGTTTGGCTTCAAGTACTTGCGATATACATGATTTAGCTTCAAATGCATGCGAAACAAACGAGTTAGCTACAAATCTAAGCGAAATACATGAGTTAGCTTCAATCAATGCGAAGTAGAGGGCTTAGCTTCAAATCCGAGCGAAACGCATGATTTAGATTCAAATACTTCGGAATAGAAGTGATATAGCTTCAAATGCTGGCGAAACAAACGTGTTAGCTTCAAATCCATGCGAAACACAAGATTTAGCTTCAAAATCCTGCGAAGTAGGAGGCTTAGCGAATCAATGCGAAACAAATGGTTTAGCTTGAAATACTTGTGATATACAAGATTTACCTTTAACTGCACTACGAAACGATTGAGTTAGCTTCAAATCCAAGCGAAACACACGATTTAGGTAAAAATTCATGCGAAGTGGAAGGCTTAGTTTCAAATCCATGCGAAACGGATGGTTTAGCTTCACATACTTGCGAATATAAGTGATATAGCTTCAAATGCAGGCGAAACAAACGAGTTAGCTTCAAATCCAAGCAAAACAAATGATTTAGCTTCAAATGCTTGTAATACACATTATTTAGCTTCAACTGTATGCGAAACAAACGAGTTAGCTTCAAATTCAAGCGAATCAAATGATTTAGCTTCAAATCAATGCGAAGAAGAAGGCTTAGCTACAAATCCATGCGAAACAAATGGTTTAGTTACAAATACTTGTGATATACATGATTTAGCTTCAACTGCATGCGAAACAAACGTGTTAGATTCAAATCCAAACGAAACACATGATTTAGATTCAAATTCATGCGAAGTAGAAGGCTTAGCTTCAAATCCATGCGGAACGTATGGTTTAGCTTCAAATACTTGCGAATATAAGTGATATAGCTTCCAATGCAAGCGAAACAAACGAGTTAGCATCAAATCCATTCGAATCACATGATATAGCTTCAAATCTATTCGTAGTAAACGGATTATCTTCAAATCCGTGCGAAACAAATGGTTTAGCTTCAAATACTTCTGATACACATGATTTAGCTTCAACTGCATGCAAAACGAACGAGTTAGATTCAAATCTATGCGAAATACAAGATTTAGTTTAAAATCAACGCCAAGTAGATGGTTTAGCTTCAAATCCATGCGAAACAAATGGTTTAGCTTCAAATCAAAGCTAAGTAAAAGGCTTATCTTCAAATCCATATGAAACAAGTTGTTCACCTACAAATACTTGTGATATACATGATTTAGCATCAACTGCATGCCAAAAAACGAGTAAGGTTCAAATCCATGCGAAACACATGGTTTAGCTTCAAATGAATGCGAAGTAGTAGACTCAGCTTAAAATACATGAGAAACAAATGATTTATATTCAGATAATTGCGATATATGTGACATAGCTATGAAAGCACGCGAAACAATCGAGTTAGATTCAAATCCATGCGAAATACATGATTTAGTTTCTAATCAATGCGAAGTAGAAGGTTTAGCTATAAATCCATGCGAAACAATTGGTTTAGCTTCAAATCAATTGCGAAGTAAACGGATTATCTTCAAATCCATGCGAAACAAATGATTTAGCTTCAAATGCTTCTGATACACATGATTTAGATTCAACTGCATGCGACGCAAACGAGTTAGCTTCAAATCCATGCGAAATACATGATTTAGTTTCAAATCAATGCGAAAGGGAAGGTTTAGCGTCAAATCCATGCGAAAGAAATGGTTTAGCTTCACATCAATGCGAGGTAAACGGATTATCTTCTAATCCATGCGAAACAAATGGTTTAGCTTCAAATACTTTTGATATACATGATTCAGCTTCAAATGCAGGCGAAACAAACGAGTTACCTTCAAATCCATGCGAACCACATGATGTAGCTCCAAATCAATGCGAAATAGACGGCTTAGCTTCAAATACATGAGAAGCAAATGGTTTATCATCAGATAATTGCAATATAAGTGATATAGATTCAAATGCAGTCGAATCAATCGAGTTAGCTTCAAATTAATGCGACGTAGCAGGCTTTGCTTCACATTCATGCGAAAGAAATGGTTTAGCTTCAAATACTTGTGATATACATGATTCAGCTTCAACTGAATGCGAAACAAACGAGTTAGCTTCAAAACCAAGCGAAACACATGATTTAAATTCAAATCAATGCGAAGTAGAAGGCTTAGCTTCAAATCCATGCGAAACAAATGCTATAGCTTCAAATACTTTTGATAAACATGATTTAGCTTCAACTGCATGCGAAATAAACGAGTTAGCTACAAAACACAGCGAAACGCATGATTTAGATTCCAATCAATGCGAAGTAGAAGGCATATCTTCAAATCCATGCGAAACAAATGGTTTACCTTCAAATACTTGTGCTATGCATGATTTAGCTTCAAATGCAGGCGAAACAAAAGAGTTAGCTTCATATCCATGCGAAACAAATGATTTAGCTTCAAATCAATGCGAAGTAGAAGGCTTAGCTTCAAATCCATGCGAATCAAACGATTTAGCTTCAAATACTTGTGATATACATGATTTATCTTCAAATGCAGGCGAAACAAAAGAGTTAGCTTCAAATCCATGCGAAACATTTGATTTAGCTTCAAATCAGTGCGAAATAGACGGCTTAGCTTCAAATACATGACAAGCAAATGATTTATCTTCAGATAATTGCGATATAAGTGATATAGTTTCAAATGCAGTCGAATCAATCGAGCTAGCTGCAAATCAATGCGAAGTAGAAGGCTTAGCTTCAAATCCATGCGAAGTAGAAGGCTTAGCTTCAAATCCATGCGAATCAAACGGTTTAGCTTCAAATACTTGTGATGTACATGATTTATCTTCAAATGCAGGCGAAACAAAAGAGTCAGCTTCAAAACCAAGCGAAACACATGATTTAGCTGCGAATCAATGCGAAGTAGAAGGCTTATCTTTAAATCCATGCGAATCAATCGGTTTAGATTCAAATACTTGTGATATACATGATTCACCTTCAACTGCATGCGTTACAGATGAGTTAGCTTCAAAACCAAGCGAAACACATGATTTAGATTCAAATCAATGCCAAGTAGAAGTTCGCATTGATTTCAAGCTAAATCATGTGTTTCGCATGGATTTGAAGCTAAGCCTTCTACTTCGCAATGATTTGAAGCTAAATCATGTGTTTCGCTTGGATTTGAAGCTAACTTGTTTGATGTTTCATACATGTGACGCCAAATCGTGTATAAAAAAAGTATTTGAAGCTAAATCATGCGTTTCGCATGGATTTGAAGCTAAGCATTCTACTTCGCTTGATTTTGAATCTAAATCACGTGTTTCGCTTGGATTTGAAGCTAAGCCTTCTACTTCGCTTGATTTTGAAGCTAAATCATGTGTTTCGCTTGGATTTGAATCTAACTCGTTTGTTTTGTATGCAGTTGAAGCTAAATCATGTTTATCACAAGTATCTGAATCTAAACCATCTGCTTCCCATGAATATTAAGCTAAACCATGTGTTTCGCATGAATTTGAAGCTAAGTCATTTGTTTCGCATGGATTTGAAGCTATATCACTTGTATTCGAAAGTATTTGAAGCTAAACCATTCGCTTCGCATGGATTTGAAGATAAGCCTTCAACTTCGCATTGATTTGTAGCTAAATCGTGTGTTTCGCTTGGATTTGAAATCTGCTCGTTTGTTTCTCAGGCAGTTGAAGCTTAATCACGTATATCACAATTATTTGAAGCTAAACCATTCGTTTCGCATGGATTTGAAGCTAAGGCTTCTACTTCGCATTGACTTGAAGCTAAATCATGTGTTTCGCATGAATTTGAATATAACTCGTTTGTTTTGCTTGAATTCGAAGCTATATCAGTTATATTCGCAAGTATTTGAAGTTCAATCATTCGTTTCGCATGGATTTGAAGCTAAGGCTTCTAGTTCGCATTGATTTGAAGCTAAATCATATGTTTCGCATGGATTTGAAACTAACACGTTTGTTTCTGATGCAGTTGAATCTAAATAATGTATATCACATGTATTTGAAGCTTCTTCTTCGCATTGATTTTAAGCTAAATCGTGTGTTTCGCATGTATTCGAAGCTAACTCGTTTGTTTCGCCAGCATTTGAAGCTAAATCATGTATATCGCTAATATTTGAAGCTAATCCATTTGTTTGCATGGATTCGAAGATAAACCTTCTACTTCGTATTGATTTTAAGTTAAATCATGTGTTTCACATGGATTTAAAGATAACTCGTTTGTTTCGCATGCAGTTGATTCTAATTCATGTATATCACAAGTATTTGAAGCTAAACTATTTGTTTCGCATGGATTCGAAAATCGGCCTTCTATTTCGCATGGATTTGAAGTTAAATCATGTATTTCGCTTCGATTTGAAGCTAAATCATGTGTTTCGTATGGACTTAATGCTGACACGTTTGTTTCGCATGCAGTTGAACCTAAATCGTGTATATCACAAGTATTTGAAGCTAAACCATTTGTTTCGCATGGATTCGAAGGTAACCCTTCTACCTCGTATTGATTTTAAGCTAAATCATGGGTTTCTCATGGATTTAAAGCTAACTCGTTTGTTTCGCATGGATTTAAAGCTAACTCGTTTGTCTCGACTGCATTTGAAGCTAAATCATGTTTATCACAGATATTTGAAGCTAAACCATTTGTTTTGCATGGATTTGAAGTTAAGCCTTCGACTTCGCATTGATTTGTAGCTAAATCATGTGTTCCGCCTGGATTTCAAGATAACTCGATTGTTTCGCATTCAGTTGAAGCTCAATCATGTATATCTCAAGTATTTGAAGCTAAACCATTTGTTTCGCATTGGTTTTGAAGCTAAGCCTTCTATTTCGCATTGATTTGAAGCTAAATCATGAGTTTCGCATGGATTTGAAGCTAACTCGTTTGTTTAGCATGGATTTAAAGCTAACACGTTTGTTTCGCATGCAGTTGAAGCTAAATCATGTATATCACAAGTATTTGAAGGTAAACCATTTGTTTCGCCTGGATTTGAAGCTAAGACTTCTACTTCGCATGAAATTGAAGCTAAATCATGTGTATCGCATGGATTTGAAGCTAACTCGTTTGTTTCGCATGCAGTTGAAGCTAAATCATGTATATAACAAGTATTTGAAGCTAATTCATTTTTTAGCATGGATTTGATGCTAATGCTTCTACTTCGCATTGATTTGAAGCTAAATCATGTGTTTCGCATGGGTTTGAAGATAACTCCTTTGTTTCGCATGCATTTGAAGCTAAATCATGTATATCACAAGTATTTGAAGCAAAACCATTTGTTTTGCATTGATTTAAAGCTAAGCCTTCTACTTCGCATTGATTTGAAGCTAAATCTTGTGTTTCGCATGTATTCGAAGCTAACTCGTCTGATTCGCCTGCATTTGAAGCTATATCACTTATATTCGCAAGTATTTGACGGTCAATCATTCGTTTCGCGTGAATTTGAAGCTAAGCCTTCTACTTCGCATTGATTTGAATGTAAATCATGTGATTCACTTGGATTTGATGCTAACCCTTCTACTTCGCATTGATTTGAAGCTAAATCATGTGTTTCGCATGGATTTGAAGCTAACTCGCTTCTTTCGCATGCAGTTGAAGCTAAATCATGTATATCACAAGTATTGTAAGTCAAACCATTTGATTCTCATGAATTTGAAGCTAAATGATGTGGTTCACATGGATTGAATCTCACTCGTTTGTTTCGCATGCATTTGAAGATATATCACTCATATCGCAAGTATTTGATGCTAATTCATTTGTTTCGCATGGATTTGAAGCTAAGTCTCCAACTTCGCATTGATTTGAAGCTAAATCATGTGTTTTACATGGATTTAAAGCAAACTCGTTTGTTTCGCATGCATTTGAAGCTGTATCACTTATATTCGCAAGTATTTAAAGGTCAATCATTCGTTTCGCATGGATTTGAAGCTAATGCTTCTACTTCGCATTGATTTGAAGCTGGGTCATGTGATTGGCTTGGATTTGAATTTCACTCGTTTGTTTCGCCTGCATTTGAAGCTATATCACTTATATCGCAAGTATATGAATCTAAATAATCTGTGTCGCATGGATTTGATGCTAATGCTTCTACTTCGCATTGATTTGAAGCTGAATCATGTGTTTCTCATGGATTTGAAGCTAACTCGTTTGTTTCGCATGCCTTTGAAGCTAAATCATGTATATCACAAGTATTTTAAGCAAAACCATTTGATTCGCACGGATTTGAATCTAAGCCTTCTACTTCGTACTGATTTGAAGCTAAATCATGTGTTTCGCATGAATTTGAAACTAAGCCTTCTACTTCGCAATGATTTGAAACAAAATCATGTGTTTCGCTTGGATTTGAAACTAACTCGTATGTTTCTATGCAGTTGAAGCTAAATCATGTATAACACTAGTATTTTGAAGCTAAAGCATTTGATTCGCATGGATTCAAAGCTAAGCCTTCTACTTCGCATTGATTTGAAGCTAAATCATGTGTTTCTCTTGGATTTGAAGCTAACTCGTTTGTTTCTCGTGCAGTTGAAGCTAAATCATATATATCACAAGTATTTGAAGCTAAACTATTTGTTTCGCAAGGATTTGAAGCTAAACCATGTGATTCGCAAGAATTTGAAGCTAAATCATGTGTTCCGCTTGGATTTGAAGCTAACTCGATTGTTTCGCATGCAGTTGAAGCTGAATCATGTTTATCACAAGTATCTGAAGCTAAACCATTCGATTCGCATGGATTTGAAGCTAAGCCTTCTACTTCGCATGAATTTGAATCTAAATCATGTGTTTTGCTTGTATTTGAAGCTAACTCGTTTTTTTCGCATGCAGTTGAAGCTAAATCATGTATATCACAAGTATTTGAAGCTAAACCATTTGATCCGCATGGATTTGGAGCTAAGCCTTCCACTTCGCATTGCTTTGAAGCTAAAGCATGTGTTTCGCATGGATTTGAAACTAACTCGATTGTTTCGCATGCAGTTGAAGTTGAATCATGTTTATCACAAGTATCTGAATTTAAACAATCTGTTTCGCATGAATATTAAGCTAAACCATGTGTTTCGCATGAATTTGAAGATAAATCAAGTGATTCGCATGGATGTGTAGCTAACTCGTTTGTTTCGCCTGCATTTGTAGCTATAACACTTCTATTCGCAAGTATTTGAAACTTAATCATTCCCTTCGCATGTATTCGAAGCTAAGCCTTCAACTTCGCATTGATTTGAAGCTAAATCATGTGCTTCGCTTGGATTTCAAGATAACTCGTTTGTTTCGCATGCAGTTGAAGCTAAATCATGTATATCACAAGTATTTGAAGCTAAACCATCCTATTCGCATGTATTTGGAGCTAAGCCTACCACTTCGCATTGATTTGAAACTAAATCATGTATTTCGGATGGATTTGAATCTAACTCGATTGTTTCGCGTGCATTTGAAGCTATATAACATATATCGCAATTATCTGAAGATAAATCATTCGTTTCGTAAGAATTTGAAACTAAGCCTTCTACTTCGCATTGATTTGAAACTAAATCATGTGTTTCGCTTGGATTTGAAACTAACTCGTTTGTTTCGATGCAGTTGAAGCTAAATCATGTATAACACAAGTATTTGAAGCTAAAGCATTTGATTCGCATGGAATTAAAGCTAAGCTTTCTACTTCGCATTTATTTGAAGCTAAATCATGTGTTTCTCTTGGATTTGAAGCAAACGCGTTTGTTTCGCGTGCAGTTGAAGCTAAATCATCTATATCACAAGTATTTGAAGCTAAACCATTTGTTGCGCAAGGATTTGAAGCTAAATCATGTGATTCGCAAGAATTTGAAGCTAAATCATGTGATTCGCAAGAATTTGAAGCTAAATCATGTCTTCCGCTTGGATTTGAAGCTAACTCGATTGTTTCGCATGCAGTTGAAGCTAAATCATGTATATCACATGTATTTGAAGCTAAACCATTTGATTAACATGGATTTGAACCTAAGCCTTCTACTTCGTATTGATTTGAAGCTAAATCATGTGTTACGCATGGATTTGATGCTAACTCGTTTGTTTCGCATGCAGTTGAAGCTAAATCATGTATATCACAAGTAGTTGAAGCGATACCATTTGTTTCGCACGGATTTGAAGATAATCCTTCTACTTCGCATTGATTTGACACTAAATCATGTGTTTCGCTTGGATTTGAAGCTAATTTGTTTGTTTCGATGCAGTTGAAGCTAAATCATGTAAATCACAAGTATTTGAAGCTATACCTTTTCTTTCGCATGTTTTTGAAGATAAGCCTTCTACTTCGCATTGATTTGAAACTAAATCATGTGTTTCGTTAGAAATTGAAGCTAATTCGTTTGTTTCGATTTAGTTGAGCTAAATCATGTATATCACAAGTATTTGAAGCTAAACCATTTGTTTCGTATGGATTCGAAGGTAACCCTTCTACCTTGTTGTGATTTTAAGCTAAATCATGTGTTTCGCATGGATTTGAAGCTAACTCGTTTGTTTCGCATGCAGTTGAATCTAAATCATGTATATCACAAGTATTTGAAGCTAATCCATTTGATTCCCATGGATTTGGAGCTAAGCCTTCTACTTCGCATTGATTTGGTGCTAAATCATGTGTTTCACATGGATTTAAACATAACACGATTGTTTCGCATGCAGTTGAAGCTAAATCATGTATATCTCAAATATTTGAGGCTAAACCATTTGTTTCGCATGGATTCGAAAGTAAGCCTTCTACTTCGCATTGAATTGGAGCTAAATCATGTGTTTCGCATGGATTTGAAGCCAACTCCTTTATTTCGCATGCAATTGAAGCTAAATCATGTATATCACAAGTATTTGAAGCTAAACCATTTGTTTTACATGGATTCGAAAATCAGAGTTCTATTTCGCATTGATTTGAAGCCAAAGCATGTGTTTCTCATGGATTTGAAGCTAACTCGTTTCTATCGCATGGATTTAAAGCTCACTCGATTGTTTCGCATGCTGAAGAAGCTAAATCTAGTATATCACAAGTATTTGTAGCTAAACCATTTGTTTCGTATGGATTCGAAGGTAACCCTTCTACCTCGTAGTGATTTTAAGCTAAATCATGGGTTTCTGATGGATTTAAAGCTAACTCGTTTGTTTCGCATGCAGATGAAGCTAAATTATGTATACCACAACTATTTGAAGCTAAACCATTTGATTCCCATGGATTTGGAGCTAAGCCTACTACTTCGCATTGATTTGAAGCTAAATCATGTGTTTCGCTTGGATTTGAAGCTAACTCGTTTGTTTCGCATGCAGTTGAAACAAAATCATGTAAATCATTGGTATTTGAATCTAAACCATTTGTTTCGCATTGGTTTTGATGCTAAGCCTTCTATTTCGCATTGATTTGAAACTAAATCGTGAGTTTCGCATGGATTTGAATCTAATTCGTTTGTTTCGCATGGATTTGAAGCTAACTCGTTTGTTTCGCATGCAGTTGAAGCAATATCATGTATATAACAAGTAATTGAAGTTAAACCATTTGATTCGCATGGATTTGATGCTAAGCCTTCTACTTCGCATTGGTTTGAAGCTATATCAAGTGTTTCGTTTGGATGTGAAGCAAACTCGTTTGTTTCGCTTGGATTTGAAGCTAAGCCTCCTACTTAGCATTGATTTGAAGAAAATCATGTGTTTCGCTTGGATTTGAAGCTAAATCGCTTGTTTCGCATGCAGTTGAAGCTGAATCATATATAAAACAAGTATTTGAAGCTAAACGCTTTGCTTCGCATGGATTTGAAGCTAATTCTTCTACTACGCATTGATTTGAAGTTAAATTACGTGTTACGCTGGGATTTGAAGCTCACTCGTTTGTTTCGCCTGCTTTTGTAGATATATCACTTATATCGAAAGTATTTGCAG
The DNA here is from genome assembly GCF_051020955.1 of Megalopta genalis. Classification (NCBI taxonomy): domain Eukaryota; kingdom Metazoa; phylum Arthropoda; class Insecta; order Hymenoptera; family Halictidae; genus Megalopta; species Megalopta genalis. Next base: position 54,064 of record NW_027476855.1, read on the forward strand.
CTAAACCATTTGTTTCTAATGTATTTCAAGCTAAGCCTTCCACTTCGAATGGATTTGAAACTAAGTAATGTGTTTCGCTTGGATTTGAAGCTAAAGCGTTTGTTTCGAATGCAGTTCAAGCTACATAATGTATATCACAAGTATTTGAAGCTAAACAATTCGTTTCGCATGGATATGAAGCTAAGTCTTCTACTTCGCATTGATTTGAAGCTAAATCATGTCTTACGCTTGGATTTGAAGCTCTCTCCTTTGTTTCTCCTGCATTTGAAGCTATATCACTTATATCGCAAGTATTTGAAGCTAAATCATTTGTGTCGCATGGATTTGAAGCTAAGCCTTCTACTTCGCATTGATTTGAAGCTAAATCATTTGTTTTTCATGGATTTGAAGCTAACTCGTTTGTTTCACATGGATTTGAAGCTAACTCGTTTGTTTCGCATGCAGTTGAAGCAAAATCATGTATATCACAAGTATTAGAAGCTAAACCATTTGATTCCCATGGATTTGAAGCTAAGTCTTCTACTTCGCATTGATTTGAAGCTAAATCATGTCTTACGCTTGGATTTGAAGCTCTCTCCCTTGTTTCTCCTGCATTTGAAGCTATATCACTTATATCGCAAGTATTTGAAGCTAAACCATTTGTTTCGCATTGGTTTTGAAGTTAAGCCTTCTATTTCGCATTGATTTGAAGCTAAATCATGAGTTTCGCATGGATTTGAAGCTAACTCGTTTGTTTCGCATGGATTTGAAGCTAACTCGTTTGTTTCGCATGCAGTTGAAGCAAAATCATGTATATCACAAGTATTTGAAGCTAATCCATTTGATTCCCATGGATTTGGAGCTAAGCCTTCTACTTCGCATTGATTTGGAGCTAAATCATGTGTTTCACATGGATTTAAACATAACACGATTGTTTCGCATACAGTTGAAACTAAATCATGTATATCACAAGTATTTGAAGCTAAACCATTTGTTTTACATGTATTCGAAAATCAGAGTTCTATTTCGCATTGATTTGAAGCCAAAGCATGTGTTTCTCATGGATTTGAAGCTAACTCGTTTATATCGCATGGATTTAAAGCTCACTCGTTTGTTTCGCATGCTGAAGAAGCTAAATCTAGTATATCACAATTATTTGTAGCTAAACCATTTGTTTCGTATGGATTCGAAGGTAACCCTTCTACCTCGTACTGATTTTAAGCTAAATCATGGGTTTCTGATGGATTTAAGGCTAACTCGTTTGTTTCGCATGCAGATGAAGCTAAATTATGTATACCACAACTATTTGAAGCTAAACCATTTGATTCCCATGGATTTGGAGCTGAGCCTACTACTTCGCATTGATTTGAAGCTAAATCATGTGTTCCGCCTGGATTTCAAGATAACTCGATTGTTTCGCATGCAGTTGAAGCAAAATCATGTATATCACAAGTATTAGAAGCTAAACCATTTGATTCCCATGGATTTGAAGCTAAGTCTTCTACTTCGCATTGATTTGAAGCTAAATCATGTCTTACGCTTGGATTTGAAGCTCTCTCCCTTGTTTCTCCTGCATTTGAAGCTATATCACTTATATCGCAAGTATTTGAAGCTAAACCATTTGTTTCGCATTGGTTTTGAAGCTAAGCCTTCTATTTCGCATTGATTTGAAGCTAAATCATGAGTTTCGCATGGATTTGAAGCTAACTCGTTTGTTTCGCATGGATTTGAAGCTAACTCGTTTGTTTCGCATGCAGTTGAAGCAAAATCATGTATATCACAAGTATTTGAAGCTAATCCATTTGATTCCCATGGATTTGGAGCTAAGCCTTCTACTTCGCATTGATTTGGAGCTAAATCATGTGTTTCACATGGATTTAAACATAACACGATTGTTTCGCATACAGTTGAAGCTAAATCATGTATATCACAAGTATTTGAAGCTAAACCATTTGTTTTACATGTATTCGAAAATCAGAGTTCTATTTCGCATTGATTTGAAGCCAAAGCATGTGTTTCTCATGGATTTGAAGCTAACTCGTTTATATCGCATGGATTTAAAGCTCACTCGTTTGTTTCGCATGCTGAAGAAGCTAAATCTAGTATATCACAATTATTTGTAGCTAAACCATTTGTTTCGTATGGATTCGAAGGTAACCCTTCTACCTCGTACTGATTTTAAGCTAAATCATGGGTTTCTGATGGATTTAAGGCTAACTCGTTTGTTTCGCATGCAGATGAAGCTAAATTATGTATACCACAACTATTTGAAGCTAAACCATTTGATTCCCATGGATTTGGAGCTGAGCCTACTACTTCGCATTGATTTGAAGCTAAATCATGTGTTCCGCCTGGATTTCAAGATAACTCGATTGTTTCGCATGCAGTTGAAGCAAAATCATGTATATCACAAGTATTTGATGCTAAATCATCTGTTTCGCATGGTTTCGAAGATATGCCTTCTAGGTCGCATTGATTCGAAGCTAAATCAAGTGTTTCGCATTGATTTGAATCTGAATCATGTGATTCACTTGGATTTGATGCTAACCATTCTACTTCGCATTGATTTGAAGCTAAATCATGTGTTTCGCTTGGATTTGAAGGTAACACGTTTGTTTCACGTGCAGTTGAAGCTCAATCATGTATATCACAAGTATTTGAAGCTGAACAATTTGTTTCGCATGAATATTAAGTTAAACCATGTGCTTCGCATGAATATGAATCTAATCGATGTGTTTCGCATGAATTTAAAACTAAATCATTTATATCAAAAGTATTTGAAGCTAAACCATTTGTTTCGCATGGTTTCGAAGATAAGCCTTCTACTTCGCATGAATTTGAAGCTAAATCATGTGATTCGCATGGATTTGAAGGTAACTCTTTTGTTTCGCATGTAGTTGAAGCTAAATCATGTATATGACAAGTATTTGAAGCTAAACCATTTGATTCGCATTGATTTGAAGCTAAGTCTTCTACTTTGCATGAATTTGAAGCCAAACCATGTGTTTCGCTTGAATTTGAAGCTAACTCGCTTGTTTCGCATGCAGTTGAAGCTATATAATGAGTATTACAAGTATTTGAAGTTATATCATTTGTTTTGCATGGATTTGAAACAAAGCCTTCTACTTCGTATTGATTTGAACCTAAATCATGTTTTTCGCTTGGATTTGAAACTAAGCCTTCTACTTCGCATTGATTTGAAGCTAAATCATGTGCTTCGCATGAATTTGAATCTAATTCGTTTGTTTTGCTTGAATTCGAAGCTATATCTCTTATATTCGCAAGTATTTGAAGTTCAATCATTCGTTTCGCATGGATTTGAAGCTAAGGCGTCTAGTTCGCATTGATTTGAAGCTAAATCATGTGTTTCGCTTGGATTTGAAGCTAATTCGTTTGTTTCGGATGCAGTTGAAGCTCAATCATGTATATCACAAGTATTTGAAGCTGAACAATTTGTTTCGCATGAATATTAAGTTAAACCATGTGTTTCGCATGAGTATTAAGCTAAACCACGTGTTTGGAATGAATTTGAAGCTAAATCATGTGTTTCGCATGGATTTGAAGCTAACTCGTTTGTTTCGAATGCAGTTGAAGCTAAATCATGTATATCACAAGTATTTCAAGCTAAACCATTTGTTTCGCATAGATTTGAAGCTAAGCCTTCTAGTTCGCATTGATTTCAATCTAAATCATGTGTTTCGCATGGATTTGAAACTAAGCCTTCTACTTCGCAATGATTTGAAGCTAAATCATGTGTTTCGCTTGGATTTGAAGCTAACTTGTTTGATGTTTCATACAGGTGACGCCAAATCGTGTATAAAAAAAGTATTTAAAGCTAAATCATGCGTTTCGCATGGATTTGAAGCTAAGCATTCTACTTCGCTTGATTTTGAATCTAAATCACGTGTTTCGCTTGGATTTGAAGCTAAGCCTTCTACTTCGCTTGATTTTGAAGCTAAATCATGTGTTTCGCTTGGATTTGAATCTAACTCGTTTGTTTCGTATGCAGTTGAAGCTAAATCATGTTTATCACAAGTATCTGAATCTAAACCATCTGCTTCCCATGAATATTAAGCTAAACCATGTGTTTCGCATGAATTGAAGCTAAGTCATTTGTTTCGGCATGGATTTGAAGCTATATCACTTGTATTCGCAAGTATTTGAAGCTATATCACTTGTATTCGCAAGTATTTGAAGCTAAACCATTCGCTTCGCATGGATTTGAAGATAAGCCTTCAACTTCGCATTGATTTGTAGCTAAATCATGTGTGTTCGCTTGGATTTGAAGTCAGCTCGTTTGTTTCTCAGGCAGTTGAAGCTAAATCACGTATATCACAATTATTTGAAGCTAAACCATTCGTTTCGCATGGATTTGAAGCTAAGGCTTCTACTTCGCATTGACTTGAAGCTAAATCATGTGTTTCGCATGAATTTGAATATAACTCGTTTGTTTTGCTTGAATTCGAAGCTATATCACTTATATTCGCAAGTATTTGAAGTTCAATCATTCGTTTCGCATGGATTTGAAACTAAGGCTTCTAGTTCGCATTGATTTGAAGCTAATTCATAGGTTTCGCATGGATTTGAAACTAACTCGTTTGTTTCTGATGCAGTTGAAGCTAAATAATGTACATCACATGTATTTGAAGCTTCTTCTTCGCATTGATTTTAAGCTAAATCGTGTGTTTCGCATGTATTCGAAGCTAACTCGTTTGTTTCGCCTGCATTTGAAGCTATATCACTTATATTCGCAAGTATTTGACGGTGAATCATTCGTTTCGCATGAATTTGAAGCTAAGCCTTCTACTTCGCTTTGATTTGAAACTAAATCATGTGTTCTCTTGGATTTGAAGCTAACTCATTGTTTCGCATGCAGTTGAAGCTGAATCATGTTTATCACATGTATTGGAAGCAAAACCATTTGATTCGCATGAATTTGAAACTAAATGATGTGGTTCACATGAATTGAAGATGACTCGTTTGTTTCGCATGCATTTGAAGCTATATCACTTATATCGCAAGTATTTGAAGCTAAATCATTTGTGTCGCATGGATTTGAAGCTAAGCCTCCTACTTCGTATTCATTTGATGCTAAATCACGTGTTTCGCATGCATATAAAGCTAAATAATGTGTTTTGCTTGGATTTGAAGCTAACTCGTCTGTTTCGCATGGAGTTGAAGCTAACTCGTTTGTTTCGCCTGCAGTTGAAGTTAAATCATGTATCTCACAATTATTTGAAGCTGAACCATTTGTTTCGCATGGATTTGAAGCTAAGCCTTCTACTTCGCATTCATTTGATGCTAAATCACGTGTTTCGCATGCATATAAAGCTAAATAATGTGTTTTGCTTGGATTTGAAGCTAACTCGTCTGTTTCGCATGGAGTTGAAGCTAACTCGTTTGTTTCGCATGCAGTTGAAGCTAAATCATGTATAAAACAAGAATTTGAAGCTAAACCATCTGTTTCGCGTGGAATTGAAGCTAAGCCTTCCACTTCGAATTGATTTGAAGCTAAATCATGTGTTTCGCTTGGATTTGTAGTTAACACGTTTGTTTCACATACAGTTGAAGCTCAATCATGTATATCACAAGTATTTGAAGCTGAACAATTTGTTTCGAATGAATATTATGTTAAACCATGTGCTTCGTATGAATATGAATCTAAACGATGTGTTTCGCATGAATTTAAAGTTAAATCATTTATATCAAAATTATTTGAAACTAAACCATTTGTTTCTCATGGTTTCGAAGATAAACCTTCTACTTCGCATGAATTTGAAACTAAATCATATGTTTCGCTTGGATTTGAAAGTAACACGTCTGTTTCACATGCAGTTGAAGCTCAATCATGTATATCACAAGTATTTGAAGCTGAACAGTTTGTTTCGCATGAATATTAAGTTAAACCATGTGTTTCGCATGAGTATTAAGCTAAACCATGTGTTTGGAATGAATTTGAAGCTAAATCATGTGTTTCGCATGGATTTGAAGCTAACTCGTTTGTTTCGCATGCAGTTGAAGCTCAATCATGTATCTCACAAGTATTTGAATCTAAACCATTTGTTTCGCATGGATTTGAAGCTAAGCCTTCTCCTTCGCATTGATTTGAAGCTAAATCATGTCTTACGCTTGGATTTGAAGCTCTCTCCTTTGTTTCTCCTGCATTTGAAGCTATATCACTTATATCGCAAGTATTTGAAGCTAAATCATTTGTGTCGCATGGATTTGAAGCTAAGCCTTCTACTTCGCATTGATTTGAAGCTAAATCCTTTGTTTTTCATGGATTTGAAGCTAACTCGTTTCTATCGCATGGATTTAAAACTAACTCCTTTGTCTCGCCTGCATTTGAAGCTAAATCATGTATATCACAAATATTTGAAGCTAAACCATTTGTTTCCCATGGATTTGAAGTTAAGCCTCCGACTTCGCATTCATTTGTAGCTAAATCATATGTTCCGCCTGGATTTCAAGATAACTCGATTGTTTCGCATGCAGTTGAAGCTCAATCATGTATATCTCGAGTATTTGAAGCTAAACCATTTGTTTCGCATTGGTTTTGAAGCTAAGCCTTCTATTTCGCATTGACTTGAAGCTAAATCATGAGTTTCGCACGGATTTGAAGCTCATTCGTTTGTTTCGCCTGCATTTGAAGCTATATCACTTATATCGAAAGTATTTGTAGCTAAACCATTTGTTTCTAATGTATTTCAAGCTAAGCCTTCCACTTCGAACTGATTTGAAACTAAGTAATGTGTTTCGCTTGGATTTCTTGCTAAAGCGTTTGTTTCGAGTGCAGTTGAAGCAACATCATGTATATCACAATTATTTGAGGGCTAAGCCATTTGTATCTCATGTTTTCGAAGCTAAGCCGTCTACTTCGCATTGATTTGAAGCTAAGTCATGTGTTTCTCATGGATTTGAAGCTAACACGTTTCTATCGCATCGATTTAAAGCTAACTCGTTTGTTTCGCCTGCATTTGAAGCTAAATCATGTATATCACAAATATTTGAAGCTAAACCATTTGTTTCGCATGGATTCGAAAGTAAGCCTTCTACTTCGCATTGAATTGGAGCTAAATCATGTGTTTCGCATGGATTTGAAGCCAACTCCTTTATTTCGCATGCAGTTGAAGCTAAATCATGTATGTCACAAGTATTTGAAGCTGAACAATTTGTTTCGCATGAATATTAAGTTAAACCATGTGTTTCGCATGAGTATTAAGCTAAACCATGTGTTTGGAATGAATTTGAAGCTAAATCATATGTTTCGCATGGATTTGAAGCTAATCCTTGTACTTCGCATTGATTTGAACCTAAATTATGTGCTTTGCTTGGATTTGAAACTAAGCCTTCTACTTCGCATTGATTTGAAGCTAAATCATGTGTTTGGTATGGATTTGAAACTAACTCGGTTGTTTCGCCTGCATTCGAAGTTATATCACGTATAATCGCAAGTATTTGAAGTTCAGTCATTCGTTTCGCATGGATTTGAAGCTAAGCCTTCTACTTCGATTGATTTGAAGCTAAATCATATGTTTCGCTTGGATTTGAAGGTAACACGTTTGTTTCGCATGCAGTTGAAGCTCAATCATGTATATCACAAGTATTTGAAGCTGAACAATTTGTTTCGCATGAATATTAAGTTAAACCATGTGTTTCGCATGAGTATTAAGCTAAACCATGTGTTTGGAATGAATTTGAAGCTAAATCATGTGTTTCGCATAGATTTGAAGCTAACTCGTTTGTTTCGAATGCAGTTGAAGCTAAATCATGTATATCACAAGTATTTCAAGCTAAACCATTTGTTTCGCATAGATTTGAAGCTAAGCCTTCTAGTTCGCATTGATTTCAAGCTAAATCATGTGTTTCGCATGGATTTGAAGCTAAGCCTTCTACTTCGCATTGATTTGTAGCTAAATCATGTGTTTCACTTGGATTTGAAATCTGCTCGTTTGTTTCTCAGGCAGTTGAAGCTAAATCACGTATATCACAATTATTTGAAGCTAAACCATTCGTTTCGCATGGATTTGAAGCTAAGGCTTCTACTTCGCATTGACTTGAAGCTAAGTCATGTGTTTCGCATGAATTTGAATATAACTCGTTTGTTTTGCTTGAATTCGAAGCTATATTACTTATATTCGCAAGTATTTCAAGTTCAATCATTCGTTTCGCATGGATTTGAAGCTAAGGCTTCTAGTTCGCATTGATTTGAAGCTAAATCATATGTTTCGCATGGATTTGAAACTAACACGTTTGTTTCTGATGCAGTTGAATCTAAATAATGTATATCACATGTATTTGAAGCTTCTTCTTCGCATTGATTTTAAGCTAAATCGTGTGTTTCGCATGTATTCGAAGCTAACTCGTTTGTTTCGCCTGCATTTGAAGCTAAATCATGTATATCGCTAATATTTGAAGCTAATCCATTTGTTTGCATGGATTCGAAGATAAACCTTCTACTTCGTATTGATTTTAAGTTAAATCATGTGTTTCACATGGATTTAAAGATAACTCGTTTGTTTCGCATGCAGTTGATTCTAAATCATGTATATCACAAGTATTTGAAGCTAATCCATTTGATACCCATGGATTTGGAGCTAAGCCTTCTACTTCGCATTGATTTGACGCTAAATCATGTGTTTCACATGGATTTAAACATAACACGATTGTTTCGCATGCAGTTGAAGCTAAATCATGTATATCACAAGTATTTGAAGCTAAACCATTTGTTTCGCATGGATTCGAAAATCAGTCTTCTATTTCGCAATGATTTGAAGCTAAATCGTGTGTTTCGCAAGTATTCGAAGCTAACTCGTTTGTTTCGCCTGCATTTGAAGCTATATCACTTATATTCGCAAGTATTTGACGGTCAATCATTCGTTTCGCGTGAATTTGAAGCTAAGCCTTCTACTTCGCATTGATTTGAATCTAAATCATATGATTCACTTGGATTTGATGCTAACCCTTCTACTTCGCATTGATGTGAAGCTAAATCATGAGTTTCGCTTGGATTTGTAGTTAACACGTTTGTTTCACATACAGTTGAAGCTCAATCATGTATGTCACAAGTATTTGAAGCTGAACAATTTGTTTCGCATGAATATTAAGTTAAACCATGTGCTTCGCATGAATATGAATCTAAACGATGTGTTTCGCATGAATTTAAAGCTAAATCATTTATATCAAGATTATTTGAAACTAAACCATTTGTTTCGCATGGTTTCGAAGATAAGCCTTCTACTTCGCATGAATTTGAAGCTAAATCATATGTTTCGCTTGGATTTGAAGGTAACACGTTTGTTTCACATGCAGTTGAAGCTCAATCATGTATATCACAAGTATTTGAAGCTGAACAATTTGTTTCGCATGAATATTAAGTTAAACCATGTGTTTCGCATGAGTATTAAGCTAAACCATGTGTCTGGAATGAATTTGAAGCTAAATCATGTGTTTCGCATAGATTTGAAGCTAACTCGTTTGTTTCGAATGCAGTTGAAGCTAAATCATGTATATCACAAGTATTTCAAGCTAAACCATTTGTTTCGCATAGATTTGAAGCTAAGCCTTCTAGTTCGCATTGATTTCAAGCTAAATCATGTGTTTCGCATGGATTTGAAGCTAAGCCTTCTACTTCGCAATGATTTGAAGCTAAATCATGTGTTTCGCTTGGATTTGAAGCTAACTTGTTTGATGTTTCATACATGTGACGTCAAATCGTGTATAAAAAAAGTATTTGAAGCTAAATCATGCGTTTCGCATGGATTTGAAGCTAAGCCTTCTACTTCGCATTGATTTGAAGCTAAATCATGTGTTTCGCATGGGTTTGAAGATAACTCCTTTGTTTCGCATGCATTTGAAGCTAAATCATGTATATCACAAGTATTTGAAGCAAAACCATTTGTTTTGCATTGATTTAAAGCTAAGCCTTCTACTTCGCATTGATTTGAAGCTAAATCTTGTGTTTCGCATGTATTCGAAGCTAACTCGTCTGATTCGCCTGCATTTGAAGCTATATCACTTATATTCGCAAGTATTTGACGGTCAATCATTCGTTTCGCGTGAATTTGAAGCTAAGCCTTCTACTTCGCATTGATTTGAATGTAAATCATGTGATTCACTTGGATTTGATGCTAACCCTTCTACTTCGCATTGATTTGAAGCTAAATCATGTGTTTTACATGGATTTGAAGCAAACTCGTTTGTTTCGCATGCATTTGAAGCTGTATCACTTATATTCGCAAGTATTTAAAGGTCAATCATTCGTTTCGCATGGATTTGAAGCTAATGCTTCTACTTCGCATTGATTTGAAGCTGGGTCATGTGATTCGCTTGGATTTGAATTTCACTCGTTTGTTTCGCCTGCATTTGAAGCTATATCACTTATATCGCAAGTATATGAATCTAAATAATCTGTGTCGCATGGATTTGATGCTAATGCTTCTACTTCGCATTGATTTGAAGCTGAATCATGTGTTTCGCATGGATTTGAAGGTAACACGTTTGTTTAGCATGCAGTTGAATATATCTCATGTATATCACAAGTATTTGAAGCTAATTCATTTTTAGTATAGATTTGAAGCTAAGCCTTCTACTTCGCATTGATTAGAAGCTAAATCATATGTTTCGCATCGATTTGAAGCTAAATGGTTTGTTTCGCCTGCATTTGAAGCTATATCACTTATATTCGCAGGTATTTGTTTTGCATGGATTAGAAGCTAACTCGTTGGTTTGCCTTCATTTGAAGCTATATCACATATATCGCAAGTATATGAATCTAAATAATTTCGGTCGCATGGATTTGATGCTAATCCTTCTACTTCGCATTGATTTGAAGCTAAATGATGTGTTTCGTATGGATTTGAAGATAACTCGTTTATTTAGCATGCAGTTAAAGTTAAATCATGTATATCACAAGTATTTGAAGCTAAAACATTTGTGTCGCACCACTTGTGTGTTTCGCATGCAGTTGAAGCAATATCACTTATATTCGCAAGTATTTGAAGCCAAATCATTCTGTTCGCATGGATTTGAAGCTAAGCCATCTACTTCGCATTGATTTGATGCTAAATCACGTGTTTCGCATGCATATAAAGCTAAATAATGTGTTTTGCTTGGATTTGAAGCTAACTCGTCTGTTTCGCATGGAGTTGAAGCTAACTCGTTTGTTTCGCATGCAGTTGAAGCTAAATCATATATAAAACAAGAATTTGAAGCTAAACCATCTGTTTCGCGTGGAATTGAAGCTAAGCCTTCCACTTCGAATTGATTCGAAGCTAAATCATGTGTTTCGCATGGATTTGTAGTTAACACGTTTGTTTCACATACAGTTGAAGCTCAATCATGTATATCACAAGTATTTGAAGCTGAACAATTTGTTTCGCATGAATATTATGTTAAACCATGTGCTTCGCATGAATATGATTCTAAACGATGTGTTTCGCATGAATTTAAAGTTAAATCATTTATATCAAAATTATTTGAAACTAAACCATTTGTTTCGCATGGATTTGAAGCTAAGCCTTCTCCTTCGCATTGATTTGAAGCTAAATCATGTCTTACGCTTGGATTTGAAGCTCTCTCCTTTGTTTCTCCTGCATTTTAAGCTATATCACTTATATCGCAAGTATTTGAAGCTAAATCATTTGTGTCGCATGGATTTGAAGCTAAGCCTTCTACTTCGCATTGATTTGAAGCTAAATCATTTGTTTTTCATGGATTTGAAGCTAACTCGTTTCTATCGCTTGGATTTGAAGCTCTCTCCTTTGTTTCTCCTGCATTTTAAGCTATATCACTTATATCGCAAGTATTTGAAGCTAAATCATTTGTGTCGCATGGATTTGAAGCTAAGCCTTCGACTTCGCATTCATTTGTAGCTAAATCATATGTTCCGCCTGGATTTCAAGATAACTCGCTTGTTTCGCATGCAGTTGAAGCTGAATCATATATAAAACAAGTAATTGAAGCTAAACCCTTTGCTTCGCCTGGATTTGAACCTAATTCTTCTACTACGCATTGATTTGATGTTAAATTATGTGTTACGCTGGGATTTGAAGCTCATTCGTTTGTTTCGCCTGTATTTGAAGCTATATCACTTATATCGAAAGTATTTGTAGCTAAACCATTTGTTTCTAATGTATTTCAAGCTAAGCCTTCCACTTCGAACTGATTTGAAACTAAGTAATGTGTTTCGCTTGGGTTTCTTGCTAAAGCGTTTGTTTCGAGTGCAGTTGAAGCAACATCATGTATATCACAATTATTTGAGGGCTAAGCCATTTGTATCTCATGTTTTCGAAGCTAAGCCGTCTACTTGGCATTGATTTGAAGTTAAGTCATGTGTTTCTCATGGATTTGAAGCTAACACGTTTCTATCGCATGGATTTAAAGCTAACTCGTTTGTTTCGCCTGCATTTGAAGTTAAATCATGTATATCACAAATATTTGAAGCTAAACCATTTGTTTCGCATGGATTCGAAAGTAAGCCTTCTACTTCGCATTGAATTGGAGCTAAATCATGTGTTTCGCATGGATTTGAAGCCAACTCCTTTATTTCGCATGCAGTTGAAGCTAAATCATGTATATCACAAGTATTTGAAGCTAAACCATTTGTTTTACATGGATTCGAATATCAGAGTTCTATTTCGCATTGATTTGAAGCCAAAGCATGTGTTTCTCATGGATTTGAAGCTAACTCGTTTCTATCGCATGGATTTAAAGCTCACTCGTTTGTTTCGCATGCTGAAGAAGCTAAATCTAGTATATCACAAGTATTTGAAGCTAAACCATTTGTTTCGTATGGATTCGAAGGTAACCCCTCTACCTCGTAGTGATTTTAAGCTAAATCATGGGTTTCTGATGGATTTAAAGCTAACTCGTTTGTTTCGTATGCAGATGAAGCTAAATTATGTATACCACAACTATTTGAAGCTAAACCATTTGATTCCCATGGATTTGGAGCTAAGCCTACTACTTCGCATTGATTTGAAGCTAAATCATGTGTTTCGCTTGGATTTGAAGCTAACTCGTTTGTTTCGCATGCAGTTGAAGCTAAATCATGAATATCACAAGTATTTGAAGATAATCCATTTGATTCGCATGGATTTGAAGCTAAGCCTCCTATTTCGCACTGATTCGAAGCTAAATCATGCGTTTCGCATGAAATTGAAACTATCTCGTTTGTTTCGCATTGATTTGAAGCTAACTCGTTTGTTTCGCCTGCATTTGAAGCTAAATCATGTATATCGCTAATATTTGAAGCTAATCCATTTGTTTGCATGGATTCGAAGATGAACCTTCTACTTCGTATTGATTTTAAGTTAAATCATGTGTTTCGCATGGATTTAAAGATAACTCGTTTGTTTCGCCTGCATTTGAAGCTATATCACTTATATTCGCAAGTATTTGACGGTCAATCATTCGTTTCGCATGAATTTGAAGCTAAGCCTCCTACTTCGTATTGATTTGAAGCTAAATCATGTATTCGCTTGGATTAGAAGCCAACTCGTTTGTTTCGCATGCAGTTGAAGCTGAATCATGTTTATCACATGTATTGGAAGCAAAACCATTTGATTCGCATGAATTTGAAACTAAATGATGTGGTTCACATGAATTGAAGCTGACTCGTTTGTTTGGCATGCATTTGAAGCTATATCTCTTATATCGCAAGTATTTGAAGCTAAATCATTTGATTCGCATGAATTTGAAACTAAATGATGTGGTTCACATGAATTGAAGCTGACTCGTTTGTTTCGCATGCATTTGAAGCTATATCACTTATATCGCAAGTATTTGAAGCTAAATCATTTGTGTCGCATGGATTTGAAGCTAAGCCTCCTACTTCGTATTGATTTGAAGCTAAATCATGCATTCGCTTGGATTTGTAGCCAACTCGTTTGTTTCGCCTGCAGTTGAAGTTAAATCATGTATATCACAATTATTTGAAGCAAAACCATTTGTTTTGCATTGATTTAAAGCTAAGCCTTCTACTTCGCATTGATTTGAAGCTAAATCGTGTGTTTCGCAAGTATTCGAAGCTAACTCGTTTGTTTCGCCTGCATTTGAAGCTATATCACTTATATTCGCAAGTATTTGACGGTCAATCATTCGTTTCGCGTGAATTTGAAGCTAAGCCTTCTACTTCGCATTGATTTGAATCTAAATCATATGATTCACTTGGATTTGATGCTAACCCTTCTACTTCGCATTGATGTGAAGCTAAATCATGAGTTTCGCTTGGATTTGTAGTTAACACGTTTGTTTCACATACAGTTGAAGCTCAATCATGTATGTCACAAGTATTTGAAGCTGAACAATTTGTTTCGCATGAATATTAAGTTAAACCATGTGCTTCGCATGAATATGAATCTAAACGATGTGTTTCGCATGAATTTAAAGCTAAATCATTTATATCAAGATTATTTGAAACTAAACCATTTGTTTCGCATGGTTTCGAAGATAAGCCTTCTACTTCGCATGAATTTGAAGCTAAATCATATGTTTCGCTTGGATTTGAAGGTAACACGTTTGTTTCACATGCAGTTGAAGCTCAATCATGTATATCACAAGTATTTGAAGCTGAACAATTTGTTTCGCATGAATATTAAGTTAAACCATGTGTTTCGCATGAGTATTAAGCTAAACCATGTGTCTGGAATGAATTTGAAGCTAAATCATGTGTTTCGCATAGATTTGAAGCTAACTCGTTTGTTTCGAATGCAGTTGAAGCTAAATCATGTATATCACAAGTATTTCAAGCTAAACCATTTGTTTCGCATAGATTTGAAGCTAAGCCTTCTAGTTCGCATTGATTTCAAGCTAAATCATGTGTTTCGCATGGATTTGAAGCTAAGCCTTCTACTTCGCAATGATTTGAAGCTACATCATGTGTTTCGCTTGGATTTGAAGCTAACTTGTTTGATGTTTCATACATGTGACGTCAAATCGTGTATAAAAAAAGTATTTGAAGCTAAATCATGCGTTTCGCATGGATTTGAAGCTAAGCCTTCTACTTCGCATTGATTTGAAGCTAAATCATGTGTTTCGCATGCATATAAA
The DNA here is from genome assembly GCF_051020955.1 of Megalopta genalis. NCBI lineage: Eukaryota > Metazoa > Arthropoda > Insecta > Hymenoptera > Halictidae > Megalopta > Megalopta genalis. Next base: position 69,094 of record NW_027476855.1, read on the forward strand.
GCTAAATAATGTGTTTTGCTTGGATTTGAAGCTAACTCGTCTGTTTCGCATGGAGTTGAAGCTAACTCGTTTGTTTCGCATGCAGTTGAAGCTAAATCATATATAAAACAAGAATTTGAAGCTAAACCATCTGTTTCGCGTGGAATTGAAGCTAAGCCTTCCACTTCGAATTGATTTGAAGCTAAATCATGTGTTTCGCTTGGATTTGTAGTTAACACGTTTGTTTCACATACAGTTGAAGCTCAATCATGTATATCACAAGTATTTGAAGCTGAACAATTTGTTTCGCATGAATATTATGTTAAACCATGTGCTTCGCATGAATATGATTCTAAACGATGTGTTTCGCATGAATTTAAAGTTAAATCATTTATATCAAAATTATTTGAAACTAAACCATTTGTTTCGCATGGATTTGAAGCTAAGCCTTCTCCTTCGCATTGATTTGAAGCTAAATCATGTCTTACGCTTGGATTTGAAGCTCTCTCCTTTGTTTCTCCTGCATTTTAAGCTATATCACTTATATCGCAAGTATTTGAAGCTAAATCATTTGTGTCGCATGGATTTGAAGCTAAGCCTTCTACTTCGCATTGATTTGAAGCTAAATCATTTGTTTTTCATGGATTTGAAGCTAACTCGTTTCTATCGCATGGATTTAAAGCTAACTCCTTTGTCTCGCCTGCATTTGAAGCTAAATCATGTATATCACAAATATTTGAAGCTAAACCATTTGTTTCCCATGGATTTGAAGTTAAGCCTTTGACTTCGCATTCATTTGTAGCTAAATCATATGTTCCGCCTGGATTTCAAGATAACTCGCTTGTTTCGCATGCAGTTGAAGCTGAATCATATATAAAACAAGTAATTGAAGCTAAACCCTTTGCTTCGCCTGGATTTGAACCTAATTCTTCTACTACGCATTGATTTGAAGTTAAATTATGTGTTACGCTGGGATTTGAAGCTCATTCGTTTGTTTCGCCTGCATTTGAAGCTATATCACTTATATCGAAAGTATTTGTAGCTAAACCATTTGTTTCTAATGTATTTCAAGCTAAGCCTTCCACTTCGAACTGATTTGAAACTAAGTAATGTGTTTCACTTGGATTTCTTGCTAAAGCGTTTGTTTCGAGTGCAGTTGAAGCAACATCATGTATATCACAATTATTTGAGGGCTAAGCCATTTGTATCTCATGTTTTCGAAGCTAAGCCGTCTACTTCGCATTGATTTGAAGCTAAGTCATGTGTTTCTCATGGATTTGAAGCTAACACGTTTCTATCGCATGGATTTAAAGCTAACTCGTTTGTTTCGCCTGCATTTGAAGTTAAATCATGTATATCACAAATATTTGAAGCTAAACCATTTGTTTCGCATGGATTCGAAAGTAAGCCTTCTACTTCGCATTGAATTGGAGCTAAATCATGTGTTTCGCATGGATTTGAAGCCAACTCCTTTATTTCGCATGCAGTTGAAGCTAAATCATGTATATCACAAGTATTTGAAGCTAAACCATTTGTTTTACATGGATTCGAAAATCAGAGTTCTATTTCGCATTGATTTGAAGCCAAAGCATGTGTTTCTCATGGATTTGAAGCTAACTCGTTTCTATCGCATGGATTTAAAGCTCACTCGTTTGTTTCGCATGCTGAAGAAGCTAAATCTAGTATATCACAAGTATTTGAAGCTAAACCATTTGTTTCGTATGGATTCGAAGGTAACCCCTCTACCTCGTAGTGATTTTAAGCTAAATCATGGGTTTCTGATGGATTTAAAGCTAACTCGTTTGTTTCGTATGCAGATGAAGCTAAATTATGTATACCACAACTATTTGAAGCTAAACCATTTGATTCCCATGGATTTGGAGCTAAGCCTACTACTTCGCATTGATTTGAAGCTAAATCATGTGTTTCGCTTGGATTTGAAGCTAACTCGTTTGTTTCGCATGCAGTTGAAGCTAAATCATGAATATCACAAGTATTTGAAGATAATCCATTTGATTCGCATGGATTTGAAGCTAAGCCTCCTATTTCGCACTGATTCGAAGCTAAATCATGCGTTTCGCATGAAATTGAAACTATCTCGTTTGTTTCGCATTGATTTGAAGCTAACTCGTTTGTTTCGCCTGCATTTGAAGCTAAATCATGTATATCGCTAATATTTGAAGCTAATCCATTTGTTTGCATGGATTCGAAGATGAACCTTCTACTTCGTATTGATTTTAAGTTAAATCATGTGTTTCGCATGGATTTAAAGATAACTCGTTTGTTTCGCCTGCATTTGAAGCTATATCACTTATATTCGCAAGTATTTGACGGTCAATCATTCGTTTCGCATGAATTTGAAGCTAAGCCTCCTACTTCGTATTGATTTGAAGCTAAATCATGTATTCGCTTGGATTAGAAGCCAACTCGTTTGTTTCGCATGCAGTTGAAGCTGAATCATGTTTATCACATGTATTGGAAGCAAAACCATTTGATTCGCATGAATTTGAAACTAAATGATGTGGTTCACATGAATTGAAGCTGACTCGTTTGTTTCGCATGCATTTGAAGCTATATCACTTATATCGCAAGTATTTGAAGCTAAATCATTTGTGTCGCATGGATTTGAAGCTAAGCCTCCTACTTCGAATTGATTTGAAGCTAAATCATGCATTCGCTTGGATTTGTAGCCAACTCGTTTGTTTCGCCTGCAGTTGAAGTTAAATCATGTATATCACAATTATTTGAAGCTGAACCATTTGTTTCGCATGGATTTGAAGCTAAGCCTTCAACTTCGCATTCATTTGATGCTAAATCATGTGTTTCGCTTGGATGTGAAGCTAACTTGTTTGATGTTTCATACATGTGACGCCAAATCGTGTATAAAAAAGTATTTGAAGCTAAATCATGCGTTTCGCTTGGATTTGAATCTAACTCGTTTGTTTTGTATGCAGTTGAAGCTAAATCACGTATATCACAATTATTTGAAGCTAAACCATTCGTTTCGCATGGATTTGAAGCTAAACCATTCGTTTCGCATGGATTTGAAGCTAAGGTTTCTACTTCGCATTGACTTGAAGCTAAATCATGTGTTTCGCATGAATTTGAATATAACTCGTTTGTTTTGCTTGAATTCGAAGCTATATCACTTATATTCGCAAGTATTTGAAGTTCAATCATTCGTTTCGCATGGATTTAAAGCTAAGGCTTCTAGTTCGCATTGATTTGAAGCTAAATCATATGTTTCGCATGGATTTGAAACTAACACGTTTGTTTCTGATGCAGTTGAATCTAAATAATGTATATCACATGTATTTGAAGCTTCTTCTTCGCATTGATTTTAAGCTAAATCGTGTGTTTCGCATGTATTCGAAGCTAACTCGTTTGTTTCGCCTGCATTTGAAGCTAAATCATGTATATCGCTAATATTTGAAGCTAATCCATTTGTTTGCATGGATTCGAAGATAAACCTTCTACTTCGTATTGATTTTAAGTTAAATCATGTGTTTCACATGGATTTAAAGATAACTCGTTTGTTTCGTATGCAGTTGATTCTAAATCATGTATATCACAAGTATTTGAAGCTAATCCGTTTGATACCCATGGATTTGGAGCTATGCCTTCTACTTCGCATTGATTTGACGCTAAATCATGTGTTTCACATGGATTTAAACATAACACGATTGTTTCGCATGCAGTTGAAGCTAAATCATGTATATCACAAGTATTTGAAGCTAAACCATTTGTTTCGCATGGATTCGAAGCTAAGCCTTCAACTTCGCATTCATTTGATGCTAAATCATGTGTTTCGCTTGGATGTGAAGCTAACTTGTTTGATGTTTCATACATGTGACGCCAAATCGTGTATAAAAAAGTATTTGAAGCTAAATCATGCGTTTCGCTTGGATTTGAATCTAACTCGTTTGTTTTGTATGCAGTTGAAGCTAAATCACGTATATCACAATTATTTGAAGCTAAACCATTCGTTTCGCATGGATTTGAAGCTAAGGTTTCTACTTCGCATTGACTTGAAGCTAAATCATGTGTTTCGCATGAATTTGAATATAACTCGTTTGTTTTGCTTGAATTCGAAGCTATATCACTTATATTCGCAAGTATTTGAAGTTCAATCATTCGTTTCGCATGGATTTAAAGCTAAGGCTTCTAGTTCGCATTGATTTGAAGCTAAATCATATGTTTCGCATGGATTTGAAACTAACACGTTTGTTTCTGATGCAGTTGAATCTAAATAATGTATATCACATGTATTTGAAGCTTCTTCTTCGCATTGATTTTAAGCTAAATCGTGTGTTTCGCATGTATTCGAAGCTAACTCGTTTGTTTCGCCTGCATTTGAAGCTAAATCATGTATATCGCTAATATTTGAAGCTAATCCATTTGTTTGCATGGATTCGAAGATAAACCTTCTACTTCGTATTGATTTTAAGTTAAATCATGTGTTTCACATGGATTTAAAGATAACTCGTTTGTTTCGCATGCAGTTGATTCTAAATCATGTATATCACAAGTATTTGAAGCTAATCCGTTTGATACCCATGGATTTGGAGCTATGCCTTCTACTTCGCATTGATTTGACGCTAAATCATGTGTTTCACATGGATTTAAAACATAACACGATTGTTTCGCATGCAGTTGAAGCTAAATCATGTATATCACAAGTATTTGAAGCTAAACCATTTGTTTCGCATGGATTCGAAAATCAGTCTTCTATTTCGCAATGATTTGATGCTGAATCATGTGTTTCTCATGGATTTGAAGCTAACTCATTTGTTTCGCATGGATTTGAAGCTAACTCGCTTGTTTCGCATGCAGTTGAAGCAAAATCATGTATATCACAAGTATTAGAAGCTAAACCATTTGATTCGCATGGATTTGAAGCTAAGCCTCCTACTTCGCATTGATTTGTAGCTAAATCATGTGTTCCGCCTGGATTTCAAGATAACTCGATTGTTTCGCATTCAGTTGAAGCTCAATCATGTATATCTCAAGTATTTGAAGATAATCCATTTGTTGTGCAAGGATTCGAAAATCAGCCTTCTATTTCGCATTGATTTGAAGCTAAATCATGAGTTTCGCATGTATTTGAAGCTAACTCGTTTGTTTCGCATGGATTTGAAGCTAACTCATTTGTTTCGCATGCAGTTCAAGCAAATTCATTTATCACAAGTATTTGAAGCTAAACCATTTGTTTCGCATGGATTCGAAAATCAGGCTTCTATTTCGCATGGATTTGGAGCTAAATCATGCGCTTCGAATGGAATTGAAGCTATCTCGTTTGTTTCGCATGGATTTGAAGCTAACTCGTCTGTTTCGCCTGCATTTGAAGCTAAATCATGTATATCGTAAGTAATTGAAGCTAAACCATTTGTTTCGCATGGATTCGAAAATCAGTCTTCTATTTCGCAATGATTTGATGCTGAATCATGTGTTTCTCATGGATTTGAAGCTAACTCATTTGTTTCGCATGGATTTGAAGCTAACTCGCTTGTTTCGCATGCAGTTGAAGCAAAATCATGTATATCACAAATATTTGAAGCTAAACCATTTGTTTCCCATGGATTTGAAGTTAAGCCTCCGACTTCGCATTCATTTGTAGCTAAATCATATGTTCCGCCTGGATTTCAAGATAACTCGATTGTTTCTCATGCAGTTGAAGCTCAATCATGTATATCTCAAGTATTTGAAGCTAAACCATTTGTTTCGCATTGGTTTTGAAGCTAAGCTTCTATTTCGCATTGACTTGAAGCTAAATCATGAGTTTCGCATGGATTTGAAGCTAACTCGTTTGTTTCGCATGGATTTGAAGCTAACTCGTTTGTTTCGCATGCAGTTGAAGCAAAATCATGTATATCACAAGTATCTGAATCTAAACCATCTGCTTCCCATGAATATTAAGCTAAACCATGTGTTTCGCATGAATTTGAAGCTAACCATTTGTTTCGCATGGATTCGAAAATCAGTCTTCTATTTCGCAATGATTTGATGCTGAATCATGTGTTTCTCATGGATTTGAAGCTAACTCATTTGTTTCGCATGGATTTGAAGCTAACTCGCTTGTTTCGCATGCAGTTGAAGCAAAATCATGTATATCACAAGTATTAGAAGCTAAACCATTTGATTCGCATGGATTTGAAGCTAAGCCTTCTACTTCGCATTGATTGGAAGCTTAATCATGTATTTCGCATTGATTGGAAGCTTAATCATGTATTTCGCTTCGATTTGAAGCTAAATCATGTGTTTCGTATGGACTTAATGCTGACACGTTTGTTTCGCATGCAGTTGAACCTAAATCGTGTATATCACAAGTATTTGAAGCTAAACCATTTGTTTCGCATGGATTCGAATGTAACCCTTCTACCTCGTATTGATTTTAAGCTAAATCATGGGTTTCTCATGGATTTAAAGCTAACTCGTTTGTTTCGCATGGATTTGAAGCTAAGCCTTCTACTTCGCAATGATTTGAAGCTAAATCATGTGTTTCGCTTGGATTTGAAGCTAACTTGTTTGATGTTTCATACAGGTGACGCCCAAATCGTGTATAAAAAAAGTATTTGAAGCTAAATCATGCGTTTCGCATGGATTTGAATCTAACTCGTTTGTTTCGTATGCAGTTGAAGCTAAATCATGTTTATCACAAGTATCTGAATCTAAACCATCTGCTTCCCATGAACATTAAGCTAAACCATGTGTTTCGCATGAATTTGAAGCTAAGTCATTTGTTTCGCATGGATTTGATGCTATATCACTTGTATTCGCAAGTATTTGAAGCTAAACCATTCGCTTCGCATGGATTTGAAGCTAAGCCTTCTACTTCGCATTGATTTGAATGTAAATCATGTGATTCACTTGGATTTGATGCTAAACCCCTTCTACTTCGCATTGATTTGAAAGCTAAATCATGAATTTCGCTTGGATTTGTAGTTAACACGTTTGTTTCACATACAGTTGAAGCTCAATCATGTATATCACAAGTATTTGAAGCTGAACAATTTGTTTCGCATGAATATTAAGTTAAACATGTGCTTCGCATGAATATGAATCTAAACGATGTGTTTCGCATGAATTTAAAGTTAAATCATTTATATCAAAATTATATGAAACTAAACCATTTGTTTTGCATGGTTTCGAAGATAAACCTTCTACTTCGCATGAATTTGAAACTAAATCATATGTGTCGCATGGATTTGAAGGTAACACGTCTATTTCACATGCAGTTGAAGCTCAATCATGTGTATCACAAGTATTTGAAGTTGAACAATTTGTTTCGCATGAATATTAAGTTAAACCATGTGTTTCGCATGCATTTGAAGATATATCACTTATATCGCAAGTATTTGATGCTAATTCATTTGTTTCGCATGGATTTGAAGCTAAGTCTCCAACTTAGCATTGATTTGAAGCTAAATCATGTGTTTTACATGGATTTGAAGCAAACTCGTTTGTTTCGCATGCATTTGAAGCTGTATCACTTATATTCGCAAGTATTTATAGGTCAATCATTCGTTTCGCATGGATTTGAAGCTAATGCTTCTACTTCGCATTGATTTGAAGCTGGGTCATGTGATTCGCTTGGATTTGAATTTCACTCGTTAGTTTCGCCTGCATTTGAAGCTATATCACTTATATTCGCAGGTATTTGTTTTGCATGGATTAGAAGCTAACTCGTTGGTTTGCCTTCATTGAAGCTATATCACTTATATCGCAAGTATACGAATCTAAATAATCTGTGTCGCATGGATTTGATGCTAATGCTTCTACTTCGCATTGATTTGAAGCTGAATCATGTGTTTCGCATGGATTTGAAGGTAACTCGTTTGTTTAGCATGCAGTTGAAGCTATCTCATGTATATCACAAGTATTTGAAGCTAATTCATTTTAGCATGGATTGAAGCTAAGCCTTCTACTTCGCATTGATTAGAAGCTAAATCATATGTTTCGCATCGATTTGAAGCTAACTGGTTTGTTTCGCCTGCATTTGAAGCTATATCACTTATATTCGCAGGTATTTGTTTTGCATGGATTAGAAGCTAACTCGTTGGTTTGCCTTCATTTGAAGCTATATCACATATATCGCAAGTATATGAATCTAAATAATTTCGGTCGCATGGATTTGATGCTAATCCTTCTACTTCGCATTGATTTGAAGCTAAATGATGTGTTTTCGTATGGATTTGAAGATAACTCGTTTATTTAGCATGCAGTTAAAGTTAAATCATGTATATCACAAGTATTTGAAGCTAAAACATTTGTGTCGCACCACTTGTGTGTTTCGCATGCAGTTGAAGCAATATCACTTATATTCGCAAGTATTTGAAGCCAAATCATTCTGTTCGCATGGATTTGAAGCTAAGCCATCTACTTCGCATTGATTTGATGCTAAATCACGTGTTTCGCATGCATATAAAGCTAAATCATGTGTTTCGCTTGGATTTGTAGTTAACACGTTTGTTTCACATACAGTTGCAGCTCAATCATGTATATCACAAGTTTTTGAAGCTGAACAATTTGTTTCGCATGAATATTATGTTAAACCATGTGCTTCGCATGAATATGATTCTAAACGATGTGTTTCGCATGAATTTAAAGTTAAATCATTTATATCAAAATTATTTGAAACTAAACCATTTGTTTCTCATGGTTTCGAAGATAAACCTTCTACTTCGCATGAATTTGAAGCTAAATCATATGTTTCGCTTGGATTTGGAAGTAACACGTCTGTTTCACATGCAGTTGAAGCTCAATCATGTATATCACAAGTATTTGAAGCTGAACAGTTTGTTTCGCATGAATATTATGTTAAACCATGTGTTTCGCATGAGTATTAAGCTAAACCATGTGTTTGGAATGAATTTGAAGCTAAATCATGTGTTTCGCATGGATTTGAAGCTAACTCGTTTGTTTCGCATGCAGTTGAAGCTAAATCATGTATATAACAAGTATTTGAAGCTAATTCATTTTTTAGCATGGATTTGATGCTAATGCTTCTACTTCGCATTGATTTGAAGCTAAATCATGTGTTTCGCTTGGATTTGAAGCTAACTTGTTTGTTTCGCATGCAGTTGGAGCTAAATCATGTATATCACAAGTATTTGAAGATAATCCATTTGTTTTGCAAGGATTCGAAAATCAGCCTTCTATTTCGCATTGATTTGAAGCTAAATCATGAGTTTCGCATGTATTTGAAGCTAACTCGTTTGTTTCGCATGGATTTGAAGCTAACTCATTTGTTTCGCATGCAGTTCAAGCAAATTCATTTATCACAAGTATTTGAAGCTAAACCATTTGTTTCGCATGGATTCGAAAATCAGCCTTCTATTTCGCATGGATTTGGAGCTAAATCATGCGCTTCGAATGGAATTGAAGCTATCTCGTTTGTTTCGCATGGATTTGAAGCTAACTCGTCTGTTTCGCCTGCATTTGAAGATAAATCATGTATATCGCAAGTAATTGAAGCTAAACCATTTGTCTCGCATTGGTTTTGAAGCTAAGCCTTCTATTTCGCATTGATTTGAAGCTAAATTATGAGTTTCGTATGGATTTGAAGCTAACTCGTTTGTTTCGCATGCAATGAAGCAAAATCATGTATATCACAAGTTTTTGACGCTAACCACTCGTTTCGCATGGATTTGAAGCTAAGCCTTCTACATCGCATTGATTTGAAGCTAAATCATGTGTTTTGCATGTATTTGAAGCTAACTCGTTTGTTTCGCCTGCATGTGAAGCTATATCATGTATATCACATAAATTTGAAGCTAAACCATTTGATTCGCATGTATTTGATGATAAGCTTTCTACTTCGCATTGATTTGAAGCAAAATTAAGTATTTCGCTTGGATTTGAAGCTAACTCGTTTGTTTCGCATGCAGTTGAAGCTCAATCATGTATCTCACAAGTATTTGAATCTAAACCATTTGTTTCGCATGGATTTGAAGCTAAGCCTTCTCCTTCGCATTGATTTGAAGCTAAATCATGTCTTACGCTTGGATTTGAAGCTCTCTCCTTTGTTTCTCCTGCATTTGAAGCTATATCACTTATATCGCAAGTATTTGAAGCTAAATCATTTGTGTCGCATGGATTTGAAGCTAAGCCTTCTACTTCGCATTGATTTGAAGCTAAATCATTTGTTTTTCATGGATTTGAAGCTAACTCGTTTCTATCGCATGGATTTAAAGGTAACTCCTTTGTCTCGCCTGCATTTGAAGCTAAATCATGTATATCACAAATATTTGAAGCTAAACCATTTGTTTCCCATGGATTTGAAGTTAAGCCTTCGACTTCGCATTCATTTGTAGCTAAATCATATGTTCCGCCTGGATTTCAAGATAACTCGATTGTTTCGCATGCAGTTGAAGCTCAATCATGTATATCTCAAGTATTTGAAGCTAAACCATTTGATTCGCATGGATTTGATGCTAAGCCTTCTACTTCGCATTGATTTGAAGCTATATAAAGTGTTTCGTTTGGATATGAAGCAAACTCGTTTGTGTCGCATGCAGTTGAAGATATATCACTTATGTTCGCAAGTATTTGAAGCTAAATCATTCGTTTCGCATCGATTTGAAAATAAGCCTTCTACTTCGCATTAATTTGGAGCTAAATCATGATTTTCGCTTGGATTTGAAGCTAAGCCTCCTAGTTCGCATTGATTTGAAGAAAATCATGTGTTTGGCTTGGATTTGCAGCTAAATCGCTTGTTTCGCATGCAGTTGAAGCTGAATCATATATAAAACAAGTATTTGAAGCTAAACCCTTTGCTTCGCCTGGATTTGAACCTAATTCTTCTACTACGCATTGATTTGAAGTTAAATTATGTGTTACGCTGGGATTTGAAGCTGATTCGTTTGTTTCGCCTGCATTTGAAGCTATATCACTTATATCGAAAGTATTTGTAGCTAAACCATTTGTTTCTAATGTATTTCAAGCTAAGCCTTCCACTTCGAACTGATTTGAAACTAAGTAATGTGTTTCGCTTGGATTTCTTGCTAAAGCGTTTGTTTCGAGTGCAGTTGAAGCAACATCATGTATATCACAATTATTTGAGGGCTAAGCCATTTGTATCTCATGTTTTCGAAGCTAAGCCGTCTACTTCGCATTGATTTGAAGCTAAGTCATGTGTTTCTCATGGATTTGAAGCTAACACGTTTCTATCGCATGGATTTAAAGCTAACTCGTTTGTTTCGCCTGCATTTGAAGCTAAATCATGTATATCACAAGTATTTGAAGCTAAACCATTTGATTCGCATGGATTTGATGCTAAGCCTTCTAGTTCGCATTGATTTCAAGCTAAATCATGTGTTTCGCATGGATTTGAAGCTAAGCCTTCTACTTCGCAATGATTTGAAGCTAAATCATGTGTTTCGCTTGGATTTGAAGCTAACTTGTTTGATGTTTCATACAGGTGACGCCAAATCGTGTATAAAAAAAGTATTTGAAGCTAAATCATGCGTTTCGCATGGATTTGAATCTAACTCGTTTGTTTCGTATGCAGTTGAAGCTAAATCATGTTTATCACAAGTATCTGAATCTAAACAATCTGCTTCCCATGAATATTAAGCTAAACCATGTGTTTTGCATGAATTTGAAGCTAAGTCATTTGTTTCGCATGGATTTGATGCTATATCACTTGTATTCGCAAGTATTTGAAGCTAAACCATTCGCTTCGCATGGATTTGAAGATAAGCCTTCAACTTCGCATTGATTTGTAGCTAAATCATGTGTTTCGCTTGGATTTGAAATCTGCTCGTTTGTTTCTCAGGCAGTTGAAGCTAAATCACGTATATCACAATTATTAGAAGCTAAACCATTCGTTTCGCATGGATTTGAAGCTAAGGCTTCTACTTCGCATTGACTTGAAGCTAAATCATGTGTTTCGCATGAATTTGAATATAACTCGTTTGTTTTGCTTGAATTCGAAGCTATATCACTTATATTCGCAAGTATTTGAAGTTCAATCATTCGTTTCGCATGGATTTGAAGCTAAGGCTTCTAGTTCGCATTGATTTGAAGCTAAATCATATGTTTCGCATGGATTTGAAACTAACTCGTTTGTTTCTGATGCAGTTGAATCTAAATAATGTATATCACATGTATTTGAAGCTTCTTCTTCGCATTGATTTTAAGCTAAATCGTGTGTTTCGCATGTATTCGAAGCTAACTCGTTTGTTTCGCCTGCATTTGAAGCTATATCACTTATATTCGCAAGTATTTGACGGTCAATCATTCGTTTCGCATGAATTTGAAGCTAAGCCTTCTACTTCGCTTTGATTTGAAACTAAATCATGTGTTCTCTTCGATTTGAAGCTAACTCATTGTTTCGCATGCAGTTGAAGCTGAATCATGTTTATCACATGTATTGGAAGCAAAACCATTTGATTCGCATGAATTTGAAACTAAATGATGTGGTTCACATGAATTGAAGCTGACTCGTTTGTTTCGCATGCATTTGAAGCTATATCACTTATATCGAAAGTATTTGTAGCTAAACCATTTGTTTCTAATGTATTTCAAGCTAAGCCTTCCACTTCGAACTGATTTGAAACTAAGTAATGTGTTTCGCTTGGATTTCTTGCTAAAGCGTTTGTTTCGAGTGCAGTTGAAGCAACATCATGTATATCACAATTATTTGAGGGCTAAGCCATTTGTATCTCATGTTTTCGAAGCTAAGCCGTCTACTTCGCATTGATTTGAAGCTAAGTCATGTGTTTCTCATGGATTTGAAGCTAACACGTTTCTATCGCATGGATTTAAAGCTAACTCGTTTGTTTCGCCTGCATTTGAAGCTAAATCATGTATATCACAAATATTTGAAGCTAAACCATTTGTTTCGCATGGATTCGAAAGTAAGCCTTCTACTTCGCATTGAATTGGAGCTAAATCATGTGTTTCGCATGGATTTGAAGCCAACTCCTTTATTTCGCATGCAGTTGAAGCTAAATCATGTATATCACAAGTATTTGAAGCTAAACCATTTGTTTTACATGGATTCGAAAATCAGAGTTCTATTTCGCATTGATTTGAAGCCAAAGCATGTGTTTCTCATGGATTTGAAGCTAACTCGTTTCTATCGCATGGATTTAAAACTCACTCGTTTGTTTCGCATGCTGAAGAAGCTAAATCTAGTATATCACAAGTATTTGAAGCTAAACCATTTGTTTCGTATGGATTCGAAGGTAACCCTTCTACCTCGTAGTGATTTTAAGCTAAATCATGGGTTTCTGATGGATTTAAAGCTAACTCGTTTGTTTCGCATGCAGATGAAGCTAAATTATGTATACCACAACTATTTGAAGCTAAACCATTTGATTCCCATGGATTTGGAGCTAAGCCTACTACTTCGCATTGATTTGAAGCTAAATCATGTGTTTCGCTTGGATTTGAAGCTAACTCGTTTGTTTCGCATGCAGTTGAAGCTCAATCATGTATCTCACAAGTATTTGAAGCTAAACCATTTGTTTCGCATGGATTTGAAGCTAAGCCTTCTCCTTCGCATTGATTTGAAGCTAAATCATGTCTTACGATTGGATTTGAAGCTCTCTCCTTTGTTTCTCCTGCATTTGAAGCTATATCACTTATATCGCAAGTATTTGAAGCTAAATCATTTGTGTCGCATGGATTTGATTCTAAGCCTTCTACTTCGCTTTGATTTGGAGCTAAATCGTGAGTTTCGCAAGGATTTAAAGCTCACACGTTTGTTTCGCATGCAGTTGAAGCTAATTCATGAATATCACAAGTATTTGAAGATAATCCATTTGATTCGCATGGATTTGAAGCTAAGCCTCCTATTTCGCACTGATTCGAAGCTAAATCATGCGTTTCGCATGAAATTGAAACTATTTCGTTTGTTTCGCATTGATTTGAAGCTAACTCGTTTGTTTCGCCTGCATTCGAAGCTAAACCATGTATATCGCTAATATTTGAAGCTAATCCATTTGTTTGCATGGACTCGAAGATAAACCTTCTACTTCGTATTGATTTTAAGTTAAATCATGTGTTTCACATGGATTTAAAGATAACTCGTTTGTTTCGCATGCAGTTGATTCTAAATCATGTATATCACAAGTAATTGAAGTTAATCCATTTGATTCCCATGGATTTGGAGCTAAGCCTTCTACTTCGCATTGATTTGACGCTAAATCATGTGTTTCACATGGATTTAAACATAACACGATTGTTTCACATGCAGTTGAAGCTAAATCATGTATATCACAAGTATTTGAAGCTAAACCATTTGTTTCGCATGGATTCGAAAATCAGTCTTCTATTTCGCAATGATTTGATGCTGAATCATGTGTTTCTCATGGATTTGAAGCTAACTCATTTGTTTCGCATGGATTTGAAGCTAACTCGCTTGTTTCGCACGCAGTTGAAGCAAAATCATGTATATCACAAGTATTAGAAGCTAAACCATTTGATTCGCATGGATTTGAAGCTAAGCCTTCTACTTCGCATTGATTGGAAGCTTAATCATGTATTTCGCTTCGATTTGAAGCTAAATCATGTGTTTCGTATGGACTTAATGGTGACACGTTTGTTTCGCATGCAGTTGAACCTAAATCGTGTATATCACAAGTATTTGAAGCTAAACCATTTGTTTCGCATGGATTCGAATGTAACCCTTCTACCTCGTATTGATTTTAAGCTAAATCATGGGTTTCTAATGGATTTAAAGCTAACTCGTTTGTTTCGCATGGATTTAAAGCTAATTCGTTTGTCTCGCCTGCATTTGAAGCTAAATCATGTTTATCACAAATATTTGAAGCTAAACCATTTGTTTTGCATGGATTTGAAGTTAAGCCATCGACTTCGCATTGATTTGTAGCTAAATCATGTGTTCCGCCTGGATTTCAAGATAACTCGATTGTTTCGCATGCAGTTGAAGCAAAATCATGTATATCACAAGTATTTGAAGCTAAACCATTTGATTCGCATGGATTTGATGCTAAGCCTTCTAGTTCGCATTGATTTCAAGCTAAATCTTGTGTTTCGCATGGATTTGAAGCTAAGCCTTCTACTTCGCAATGATTTGAAGCTAAATCATGTGTTTCGCTTGCATTTGAAGCTAACTTGTTTGATGTTTCATACAGGTGACTCCAAATCGTGTATAAAAAAAGTATTTGAAGCTAAATCATGCGTTTCGCATGGATTTGAAGCTAAGCATTCTACTTCGCTTGATTTTGAATCTAAATCAAGTGTTTCGCTTGGATTTGAAGCTAAGCCTTCTACTTCGCTTGATTTTGAAGCTAAATCATGTGTTTCGCATGGATTTGAATCTAACTCGTTTGTTTCGTATGCAGTTGAAGCTAAATCATGTTTATCACAAGTATCTGAATCTAAACAATCTGCTTCCCATGAATATTAAGCTAAACCATGTGTTTCGCATGAATTTGAAGCTAAGTCATTTGTTTCGCATGGATTTGAAGCTATATCACTTATATTCGCAAGTATTTGAAGCTAAACCATTCGCTTCGCATGGATTTGAAGATAAGCCTTCAACTTCGCATTGATTTGTAGCTAAATCATGTGTTTCGCTTGGATTTGAAATCTGCTCGTTTGTTTCTCAGGCAGTTGAAGCTAACTCACGTATATCACAATTATTAGAAGCTAAACCATTCGTTTCGCATGGATTTGAAGCTAAGGCTTCTACTTCGCATTGACTTGAAGCTAAATCATGTGTTTCGCATGAATTTGAATATAACTCGTTTGTTTTGCTTGAATTCGAAGCTATATCACTTATATTCGCAAGTATTTGAAGTTCAATCATTCGTTTCGCATGGATTTGAAGCTAAGGCTTCTAGTTCGCATTGATTTGAAGCTAAATCATATGTTTCGCATGGATTTGAAACTAACTCGTTTGTTTCTGATGCAGTTGAATCTAAATAATGTATATCACATGTATTTGAAGCTTCTTCTTCGCATTGATTTTAAGCTAAATCGTGTGTTTCGCATGTATTCGAAGCTAACTCGTTTGTTTCGCCTGCATTTGAAGCTATATCACTTATATTCGCAAGTATTTGACGGTCAATCATTCGTTTCGCATGAATTTGAAGCTAAGCCTTCTACTTCGCTTTGATTTGAAACTAAATCATGTGTTCTCTTCGATTTGAAGCTAACTCATTGTTTCGCATGCAGTTGAAGCTGAATCATGTTTATCACATGTATTGGAAGCAAAACCATTTGATTCGCATGAATTTGAAACTAAATGATGTGGTTCACATGAATTGAAGCTGACTCGTTTGTTTCGCATGCATTTGAAGCTATATCACTTATATCGAAAGTATTTGTAGCTAAACCATTTGTTTCTAATGTATTTCAAGCTAAGCCTTCCACTTCGAACTGATTTGAAACTAAGTAATGTGTTTCGCTTGGATTTCTTGCTAAAGCGTTTGTTTCGAGTGCAGTTGAAGCAACATCATGTATATCACAATTATTTGAGGGCTAAGCCATTTGTATCTCATGTTTTCGAAGCTAAGCCGTCTACTTCGCATTGATTTGAAGCTAAGTCATGTGTTTCTCATGGATTTGAAGCTAACACGTTTCTATCGCATGGATTTAAAGCTAACTCGTTTGTTTCGCCTGCATTTGAAGCTAAATCATGTATATCACAAATATTTGAAGCTAAACCATTTGTTTCGCATGGATTCGAAAGTAAGCCTTCTACTTCGCATTGAATTGGAGCTAAATCATGTGTTTCGCATGGATTTGAAGCCAACTCCTTTATTTCGCATGCAGTTGAAGCTAAATCATGTATATCACAAGTATTTGAAGCTAAACCATTTGTTTTACATGGATTCGAAAATCAGAGTTCTATTTCGCATTGATTTGAAGCCAAAGCATGTGTTTCTCATGGATTTGAAGCTAACTCGTTTCTATCGCATGGATTTAAAACTCACTCGTTTGTTTCGCATGCTGAAGAAGCTAAATCTAGTATATCACAAGTATTTGAAGCTAAACCATTTGTTTCGTATGGATTCGAAGGTAACCCTTCTACCTCGTAGTGATTTTAAGCTAAATCATGGGTTTCTGATGGATTTAAAGCTAACTCGTTTGTTTCGCATGCAGATGAAGCTAAATTATGTATACCACAACTATTTGAAGCTAAACCATTTGATTCCCATGGATTTGGAGCTAAGCCTACTACTTCGCATTGATTTGAAGCTAAATCATGTGTTTCGCTTGGATTTGAAGCTAACTCGTTTGTTTCGCATGCAGTTGAAGCTCAATCATGTATCTCACAAGTATTTGAAGCTAAACCATTTGTTTCGCATGGATTTGAAGCTAAGCCTTCTCCTTCGCATTGATTTGAAGCTAAATCATGTCTTACGATTGGATTTGAAGCTCTCTCCTTTGTTTCTCCTGCATTTGAAGCTATATCACTTATATCGCAAGTATTTGAAGCTAAATCATTTGTGTCGCATGGATTTGATTCTAAGCCTTCTACTTCGCTTTGATTTGGAGCTAAATCGTGAGTTTCGCAAGGATTTAAAGCTCACACGTTTGTTTCGCATGCAGTTGAAGCTAATTCATGAATATCACAAGTATTTGAAGATAATCCATTTGATTCGCATGGATTTGAAGCTAAGCCTCCTATTTCGCACTGATTCGAAGCTAAATCATGCGTTTCGCATGAAATTGAAACTATTTCGTTTGTTTCGCATTGATTTGAAGCTAACTCGTTTGTTTCGCCTGCATTCGAAGCTAAACCATGTATATCGCTAATATTTGAAGCTAATCCATTTGTTTGCATGGATTCGAAGATAAACCTTCTACTTCGTATTGATTTTAAGTTAAATCATGTGTTTCACATGGATTTAAAGATAACTCGTTTGTTTCGCATGCAGTTGATTCTAAATCATGTATATCACAAGTATTTGAAGCTAATCCATTTGATTCCCATGGATTTGGAGCTAAGCCTTCTACTTCGCATTGATTTGACGCTAAATCATGTGTTTCACATGGATTTAAACATAACACGATTGTTTCACATGCAGTTGAAGCTAAATCATGTATATCACAAGTATTAGAAGCTAAACCATTTGATTCGCATGGATTTGAAGCTAAGCCTTCTACTTCGCATTGATTGGAAGCTTAATCATGTATTTCGCTTCGATTTGAAGCTAAATCATGTGTTTCGTATGGACTTAATGGTGACACGTTTGTTTCGCATGCAGTTGAACCTAAATCGTGTATATCACAAGTATTTGAAGCTAAACCATTTGTTTCGCATGGATTCGAATGTAACCCTTCTACCTCGTATTGATTTTAAGCTAAATCATGGGTTTCTAATGGATTTAAAGCTAACTCGTTTGTTTCGCATGGATTTAAAGCTAATTCGTTTGTCTCGCCTGCATTTGAAGCTAAATCATGTTTATCACAAATATTTGAAGCTAAACCATTTGTTTCGCATGGATTTGAAGTTAAGCCATCGACTTCGCATTGATTTGTAGCTAAATCATGTGTTCCGCCTGGATTTCAAGATAACTCGATTGTTTCGCATGCAGTTGAAGCAAAATCATGTATATCACAAGTATTTGAAGCTAAACCATTTGATTCGCATGGATTTGATGCTAAGCCTTCTAGTTCGCATTGATTTCAAGCTAAATCTTGTGTTTCGCATGGATTTGAAGCTAAGCCTTCTACTTCGCAATGATTTGAAGCTAAATCATGTGTTTCGCTTGCATTTGAAGCTAACATGTTTGATGTTTCATACAGGTGACTCCAAATCGTGTATAAAAAAAGTATTTGAAGCTAAATCATGCGTTTCGCATGGATTTGAAGCTAAGCATTCTACTTCGCTTGATTTTGAATCTAAATCAAGTGTTTCGCTTGGATTTGAAGCTAAGCCTTCTACTTCGCTTGATTTTGAAGCTAAATCATGTGTTTCGCTTGGATTTGAATCTAACTCGTTTGTTTCGTATGCAGTTGAAGCTAAATCATGTTTATCACAAGTATCTGAATCTAAACCATCTGCTTCCCATGAATATTAAGCTAAACCATGTGTTTTGCATGAATTTGAAGCTAAGTCATTTGTTTCGCATGGATTTGAAGCTATATCACTTATATTCGCAAGTATTTGAAGCTAAACCATTCGCTTCGCATGGATTTGAAGATAAGCCTTCAACTTCGCATTGATTTGATGCTAAATCACGTGTTTCGCATGCATATAAAGCTAAATCATGTGTTTCGCTTGGATTTGTAGTTAACACGTTTGTTTCACATACAGTTGCAGCTCAATCATGTATATCACAAGTATTTGAGGCTGAACAATTTGTTTCGCATGAATATTATGTTAAACCATGTGCTTCGCATGAATATGATTCTAAACGATGTGTTTCGCATGAATTTAAAGTTAAATCATTTATATCAAAATTATTTGAAACTAAACCATTTGTTTCTCATGGTTTCGAAGATAAACCTTCTACTTCGCATGAATTTGAAGCTAAATCATATGTTTCGCTTGGATTTGAAAGTAACACGTCTGTTTCACATGCAGTTGAAGCTCAATCATGTATATCACAAGTATTTGAAGCTGAACAGTTTGTTTCGCATGAATATTATGTTAAACCATGTGTTTCGCATGAGAATTAAGCTAAACCATGTGTTTGGAATGAATTTGAAGCTAAATCATGTGTTTCGCATGGATTTGAAGCTAACTCGTTTGTTTCGCATGCAGTTGAAGCTAAATCATGTATATAACAAGTATTTGAAGCTAATTCATTTTTTAGCATGGATTTGATGCTAATGCTTCTACTTCGCATTGATTTGAAGCTAAATCATGTGTTTCGCTTGGATTTGAAGCTAACTTGTTTGTTTCGCATGCAGTTGGAGCTAAATCATGTATATCACAAGTATTTGAAGATAATCCATTTGTTTTGCAAGGATTCGAAAATCAGCCTTCTATTTCGCATTGATTTGAAGCTAAATCATGAGTTTCGCATGTATTTGAAGCTAACTCGTTTGTTTCGCATGGATTTGAAGCTAACTCATTTGTTTCGCATGCAGTTCAAGCAAATTCATTTATCACAAGTATTTGAAGCTAAACCATTTGTTTCGCATGGATTCGAAAATCAGCCTTCTATTTCGCATGGATTTGGAGCTAAATCATGCGCTTCGAATGGAATTGAAGCTATCTCGTTTGTTTCGCATGGATTTGAAGCTAACTCGTCTGTTTCGCCTGCATTTGAAGATAAATCATGTATATCGCAAGTAATTGAAGCTAAACCATTTGTCTCGCATTGGTTTTGAAGCTAAGCCTTCTATTTCGCATTGATTTGAAGCTAAATTATGAGTTTCGTATGGATTTGAAGCTAACTCGTTTGTTTCGCATGCAATGAAGCAAAATCATGTATATCACAAGTTTTTGACGCTAACCACTCGTTTCGCATGGATTTGAAGCTAAGCCTTCTACATCGCATTGATTTGAAGCTAAATCATGTGTTTTGCATGTATTTGAAGCTAACTCGTTTGTTTCGCCTGCATGTGAAGCTAAATCATGTATATCACATAAATTTGAAGCTAAACCATTTGATTCGCATGTATTTGATGATAAGCTTTCTACTTCGCATTGATTTGAAGCAAAATTAAGTATTTCGCTTGGATTTGAAGCTAACTCGTTTGTTTCGCATGCAGTTGAAGCTCAATCATGTATCTCACAAGTATTTGAATCTAAACCATTTGTTTCGCATGGATTTGAAGCTAAGCCTTCTCCTTCGCATTGATTTGAAGCTAAATCATGTCTTACGCTTGGATTTGAAGCTCTCTCCTTTGTTTCTCCTGCATTTGAAGCTATATCACTTATATCGCAAGTATTTGAAGCTAAATCATTTGTGTCGCATGGATTTGAAGCTAAGCCTTCTACTTCGCATTGATTTGAAGCTAAATCATTTGTTTTTCATGGATTTGAAGCTAACTCGTTTCTATCGCATGGATTTAAAGCTAACTCCTTTGTCTCGCCTGCATTTGAAGCTAAATCATGTATATCACAAATATTTGAAGCTAAACCATTTGTTTCCCATGGATTTGAAGTTAAGCCTTCGACTTCGCATTCATTTGTAGCTAAATCATATGTTCCGCCTGGATTTCAAGATAACTCGATTGTTTCGCATGCAGTTGAAGCTCAATCATGTATATCTCAAGTATTTGAAGCTAAACCATTTGATTCGCATGGATTTGATGCTAAGCCTTCTACTTCGCATTGATTTGAAGCTATATAAAGTGTTTCGTTTGGATATGAAGCAAACTCGTTTGTGTCGCATGCAGTTGAAGATATATCACTTATGTTCGCAAGTATTTGAAGCTAAATCATTCGTTCCGCATCGATTTGAAAATAAGCCTTCTACTTCGCATTAATTTGGAGCTAAATCATGATTTTCGCTTGGATTTGAAGCTAAGCCTCCTAGTTCGCATTGATTTGAAGAAAATCATGTGTTTGGCTTGGATTTGCAGCTAAATCGCTTGTTTCGCATGCAGTTGAAGCTGAATCATATATAAAACAAGTATTTGAAGCTAAACCCTTTGCTTCGCCTGGATTTGAACCTAATTCTTCTACTACGCATTGATTTGAAGTTAAATTATGTGTTACGCTGGGATTTGAAGCTGATTCGTTTGTTTCGCCTGCATTTGAAGCTATATCACTTATATCGAAAGTATTTGTAGCTAAACCATTTGTTTCTAATGTATTTCAAGCTAAGCCTTCCACTTCGAACTGATTTGAAACTAAGTAATGTGTTTCGCTTGGATTTCTTGCTAAAGCGTTTGTTTCGAGTGCAGTTGAAGCAACATCATGTATATCACAATTATTTGAGGGCTAAGCCATTTGTATCTCATGTTTTCGAAGCTAAGCCGTCTACTTCGCATTGATTTGAAGCTAAGTCATGTGTTTCTCATGGATTTGAAGCTAACACGTTTCTATCGCATGGATTTAAAGCGAACTCGTTTGTTTCGCCTGCATTTGAAGCTAAATCATGTATATCACAAGTATTTGAAGCTAAACCATTTGATTCGCATGGATTTGATGCTAAGCCTTCTAGTTCGCATTGATTTCAAGCTAAATCATGTGTTTCGCATGGATTTGAAGCTAAGCCTTCTACTTCGCAATGATTTGAAGCTAAATCATGTGTTTCGCTTGGATTTGAAGCTAACTTGTTTGATGTTTCATACAGGTGACGCCAAATCGTGTATAAAAAAAGTATTTGAAGCTAAATCATGTGTTTCGCTTGGATTTGAATCTAACTCGTTTGTTTCGTATGCAGTTGAAGCTAAATCATGTTTATCACAAGTATCTGAATCTAAACCATCTGCTTCCCATGAATATTAAGCTAAACCATGTGTTTTGCATGAATTTGAAGCTAAGTCATTTGTTTCGCATGGATTTGAAGCTATATCACTTATATTCGCAAGTATTTGAAGCTAAACCATTCGCTTCGCATGGATTTGAAGATAAGCCTTCAACTTCGCATTGATTTGTAGCTAAATCATGTGTTTCGCTTGGATTTGAAATCAGCTCGTTTGTTTCTCAGGCAGTTGTAGCTAAATCATGTATATCACAAGTATTTGAAGCTAAACTATTTGTTTCGCATGGATTCGAAAATCAGCCTTCTATTTCGCATGGATTTGAAGCTAAATCATGTATATCACAAGTATTTGAAGCTAAACCATTTGTTTCGCATGGATTCGAAAATCAGCCTTCTATTTCGCATTGATTTGAAGCTAAATCATGTGTTTCGCATGGATTTAAAGCTAACACGTTTGTTGCGCATGCAGTTAAAGCTAAATCATGGATATCACAAGTATTTGAAGCTATACCATTCGTTTCGCATGGATTTGAATCTAAGCCTTCTACATCGGATTGATCTGAAGCTAAATCATGAGTTACGCTTGGATTTGAAGCTCACGCTTTTGTTCCCCCTGCATTTGAAGCTATATCACTTACATCGCAAGTATTTGAATCTAAATCATATGTGTCGCATGGATATGATACTACCTCTTCTACTTCGCATTGATTTGAAGGTAAGTCGTGTGTTACGCTTGAATTTGATGCTCTCTCGTTTGTTCCGCATGCAGTTGAATTTAAATCACTTATATCACAAGTATGTGAATCTAAACCATCTGTTTCGCATGGTTTCGAAGATAAGCCTTCCACTCCGCATTGATTTGAAGCTAAACCATTCGTTTCGCTTGGATTTGAATCTAAGCCTCCTACATCGCATGAATTTGAATCTAAATCATGTGTTTCGCTTGCATTTCAAGCTAATTCGTTGGTTTCGCATGCAGTTGAAGCTAAATCATGTAAATCACAAGTATTTGAAGCTAAACTATGTGTTTCGCATGGATTTGAAGCTAACTCGCTTGTTTCGCATGCAGTTGAAGCAAAATCATGTATATCACAAGTATTTGAAGCGAAACCATTTGATTCACATGGATTTGGAGCTAAGCCTTCTACTTCGCATTGATTTGAAGCTAAATCATGTGTTACGCTTGGATTTGAAGCTAACTCTCTTGTTTCGCCTGCATTTGAATCTATATCAGTTATATCGCAAGTATATGAAGCTAAATCATTTGTATCGCATGGATTTGATGCAAAGCCTTCTACTTCGCATTGATTTGAAGCTAAATCTTGTGTTTCTCTTGGATTTGAAGCCAACTCATTTGTTTCGCATACAGCTGAAGCTAAGTCATGTATATCACAAGTATTTGAAGCTAAACCATTTGATTCGCATGGATTTGAATCTATGCCTTCCACTTCGCCTTAATTTGGAGAAAAATCATATGTTTCGCATGGATTTGAAGCTAACTCGTTTGTTTCGCCTGTATTTGAAGCTATATCACTTATATTCGCAAGTATTTGAAGCTCAATCATTCATTTCGCATGGATTCGAAGATAAAACTTCTATTTCGCATTGATTTGAAGCTAAATCATGTGTTTCGCTTGAATTTGAAGCTACCTCGTTTGTTTCGCATTCAGTTGAAGATAAATCATGTATATCACAAGTATTTGAAGATAAATCATTCGTATCGCATCGATCTGAAACTAAGCATTCTACTTCGCATGAATTTGAAGCTAAATCATATGTTTCGCTCGGATTTGTAGCTAAGCCTTCTACTTCGCATTGATTTGAAACGAAATCATGTGTTTCGCTTGGATTTGAATCTATCTCGTTGGTTTCGCATGCAGTTGAAGCTAAATCATGTATATCACAAGTATTTGATGCCAAACCATTTGTTTCGCATTGATTTGAAGCTACGCCTTCTACTTCGCATTGAATTGATGTTAAATCATGTGTTTCCCTTGTGTGTGAAGCAAAATCGTTTGTTTCGCATGCAGCTGAAGCTAAATCATGTATATCACAAGTATTTGTAGCTAAACCATTTGATTCGCATGGATTTGAAGCTAAGCCCACTACTTCGCATTGATTTGCAGCTAAAGCATGTGTTTCGCTTGGATTTGAAGCTAACTCGTTTGTTTCGCATGCAGTTGAAGCTAAATCATGTATCTCACAAGTATTTGAAGCGAAACCATTTGATTCGCATGGATTTGAAGCTAAGCCTTCTCCTTCGCATTGATTTGAAGCTAAATCATGTCTTACGATTGGATTTGAAGCTCTCTCCTTTGTTTCTCCTGCATTTGAAGCTATATCACTTATATCGCAAGTATTTGAAGCTAAATCATTTGTGTCGCATGGATTTGATTCTAAGCCTTCTACTTCGCTTTGATTTGGAGCTAAATCGTGAGTTTCGCAAGGATTTAAAGCTCACACGTTTGTTTCGCATGCAGTTGAAGCTAATTCATGAATATCACAAGTATTTGAAGATAATCCATTTGATTCGCATGGATTTGAAGCTAAGCCTCCTATTTCGCACTGATTCGAAGCTAAATCATGCGTTTCGCATGAAATTGAAACTATTTCGTTTGTTTCGCATTGATTTGAAGCTAACTCGTTTGTTTCGCCTGCATTCGAAGCTAAACCATGTATATCGCTAATATTTGAAGCTAATCCATTTGTTTGCATGGATTCGAAGATAAACCATCTACTTCGTATTGATTTTAAGTTAAATCATGTGTTTCACATGGATTTAAAGATAACTCGTTTGTTTCGCATGCAGTTGATTCTAAATCATGTATATCACAAGTATTTGAAGTTAATCCATTTGATTCCCATGGATTTGGAGCTAAGCCTTCTACTTCGCATTGATTTGACGCTAAATCATGTGTTTCACATGGATTTAAACATAACACGATTGTTTCACATGCAGTTGAAGCTAAATCATGTATATCACAAGTATTTGAAGCTAAACCATTTGTTTCGCATGGATTCGAAAATCAGTCTTCTATTTCGCAATGATTTGATGCTGAATCATGTGTTTCTCATGGATTTGAAGCTAACTCATTTGTTTCGCATGGATTTGAAGCTAACTCGCTTGTTTCGCACGCAGTTGAAGCAAAATCATGTATATCACAAGTATTAGAAGCTAAACCATTTGATTCGCATGGATTTGAAGCTAAGCCTTCTACTTCGCATTGATTGGAAGCTTAATCATGTATTTCGCTTCGATTTGAAGCTAAATCATGTGTTTCGTATGGACTTAATGGTGACACGTTTGTTTCGCATGCAGTTGAACCTAAATCGTGTATATCACAAGTATTTGAATCTAAACCATTTGTTTCGCATGGATTTGAAGCTAAGCCTTCTCCTTCGCATTGATTTGAAGCTAAATCATGTCTTACGCTTGGATTTGAAGCTCTCTCCTTTGTTTCTCCTGCATTTGAAGCTATATCACTTATATCGCAAGTATTTGAAGCTAAATCATTTGTGTCGCATGGATTTGAAGCTAAGCCTTCTACTTCGCATTGATTTGAAGCTAAATCATTTGTTTTTCATGGATTTGAAGCTAACTCGTTTCTATCGCATGGATTTAAAGCTAACTCCTTTGTCTCGCCTGCATTTGAAGCTAAATCATGTATATCACAAATATTTGAAGCTAAACCATTTGTTTCCCATGGATTTGAAGTTAAGCCTTCGACTTCGCATTCATTTGTAGCTAAATCATATGTTCCGCCTGGATTTCAAGATAACTCGATTGTTTCGCATGCAGTTGAAGCTCAATCATGTATATCTCAAGTATTTGAAGCTAAACCATTTGATTCGCATGGATTTGATGCTAAGCCTTCTACTTCGCATTGATTTGAAGCTATATAAAGTGTTTCGTTTGGATATGAAGCAAACTCGTTTGTGTCGCATGCAGTTGAAGATATATCACTTATGTTCGCAAGTATTTGAAGCTAAATCATTCGTTTCGCATCGATTTGAAAATAAGCCTTCTACTTCGCATTAATTTGGAGCTAAATCATGATTTTCGCTTGGATTTGAAGCTAAGCCTCCTAGTTCGCATTGATTTGAAGAAAATCATGTGTTTGGCTTGGATTTGCAGCTAAATCGCTTGTTTCGCATGCAGTTGAAGCTGAATCATATATAAAACAAGTATTTGAAGCTAAACCCTTTGCTTCGCCTGGATTTGAACCTAATTCTTCTACTACGCATTGATTTGAAGTTAAATTATGTGTTACGCTGGGATTTGAAGCTGATTCGTTTGTTTCGCCTGCATTTGAAGCTATATCACTTATATCGAAAGTATTTGTAGCTAAACCATTTGTTTCTAATGTATTTCAAGCTAAGCCTTCCACTTCGAACTGATTTGAAACTAAGTAATGTGTTTCGCTTGGATTTCTTGCTAAAGCGTTTGTTTCGAGTGCAGTTGAAGCAACATCATGTATATCACAATTATTTGAGGGCTAAGCCATTTGTATCTCATGTTTTCGAAGCTAAGCCGTCTACTTCGCATTGATTTGAAGCTAAGTCATGTGTTTCTCATGGATTTGAAGCTAACACGTTTCTATCGCATGGATTTAAAGCGAACTCGTTTGTTTCGCCTGCATTTGAAGCTAAATCATGTATATCACAAGTATTTGAAGCTAAACCATTTGATTCGCATGGATTTGATGCTAAGCCTTCTAGTTCGCATTGATTTCAAGCTAAATCATGTGTTTCGCATGGATTTGAAGCTAAGCCTTCTACTTCGCAATGATTTGAAGCTAAATCATGTGTTTCGCTTGGATTTGAAGCTAACTTGTTTGATGTTTCATACAGGTGACGCCAAATCGTGTATAAAAAAAGTATTTGAAGCTAAATCATGTGTTTCGCTTGGATTTGAATCTAACTCGTTTGTTTCGTATGCAGTTGAAGCTAAATCATGTTTATCACAAGTATCTGAATCTAAACCATCTGCTTCCCATGAATATTAAGCTAAACCATGTGTTTTGCATGAATTTGAAGCTAAGTCATTTGTTTCGCATGGATTTGAAGCTATATCACTTATATTCGCAAGTATTTGAAGCTAAACCATTCGCTTCGCATGGATTTGAAGATAAGCCTTCAACTTCGCATTGATTTGTAGCTAAATCATGTGTTTCGCTTGGATTTGAAATCAGCTCGTTTGTTTCTCAGGCAGTTGTAGCTAAATCATGTATATCACAAGTATTTGAAGCTAAACTATTTGTTTCGCATGGATTCGAAAATCAGCCTTCTATTTCGCATGGATTTGAAGCTAAATCATGTATATCACAAGTATTTGAAGCTAAACCATTTGTTTCGCATGGATTCGAAAATCAGCCTTCTATTTCGCATTGATTTGAAGCTAAATCATGTGTTTCGCATGGATTTAAAGCTAACACGTTTGTTGCGCATGCAGTTAAAGCTAAATCATGGATATCACAAGTATTTGAAGCTATACCATTCGTTTCGCATGGATTTGAATCTAAGCCTTCTACATCGGATTGATCTGAAGCTAAATCATGAGTTACGCTTGGATTTGAAGCTCACGCTTTTGTTCCCCCTGCATTTGAAGCTATATCACTTACATCGCAAGTATTTGAATCTAAATCATATGTGTCGCATGGATATGATACTACCTCTTCTACTTCGCATTGATTTGAAGGTAAGTCGTGTGTTACGCTTGAATTTGATGCTCTCTCGTTTGTTCCGCATGCAGTTGAATTTAAATCACTTATATCACAAGTATGTGAATCTAAACCATCTGTTTCGCATGGTTTCGAAGATAAGCCTTCCACTCCGCATTGATTTGAAGCTAAACCATTCGTTTCGCTTGGATTTGAATCTAAGCCTCCTACATCGCATGAATTTGAATCTAAATCATGTGTTTCGCTTGCATTTCAAGCTAATTCGTTGGTTTCGCATGCAGTTGAAGCTAAATCATGTAAATCACAAGTATTTGAAGCTAAACTATGTGTTTCGCATGGATTTGAAGCTAACTCGCTTGTTTCGCATGCAGTTGAAGCAAAATCATGTATATCACAAGTATTTGAAGCGAAACCATTTGATTCACATGGATTTGGAGCTAAGCCTTCTACTTCGCATTGATTTGAAGCTAAATCATGTGTTACGCTTGGATTTGAAGCTAACTCTCTTGTTTCGCCTGCATTTGAATCTATATCAGTTATATCGCAAGTATATGAAGCTAAATCATTTGTATCGCATGGATTTGATGCAAAGCCTTCTACTTCGCATTGATTTGAAGCTAAATCTTGTGTTTCTCTTGGATTTGAAGCCAACTCATTTGTTTCGCATACAGCTGAAGCTAAGTCATGTATATCACAAGTATTTGAAGCTAAACCATTTGATTCGCATGGATTTGAATCTATGCCTTCCACTTCGCCTTAATTTGGAGAAAAATCATATGTTTCGCATGGATTTGAAGCTAACTCGTTTGTTTCGCCTGTATTTGAAGCTATATCACTTATATTCGCAAGTATTTGAAGCTCAATCATTCATTTCGCATGGATTCGAAGATAAAACTTCTATTTCGCATTGATTTGAAGCTAAATCATGTGTTTCGCTTGAATTTGAAGCTACCTCGTTTGTTTCGCATTCAGTTGAAGATAAATCATGTATATCACAAGTATTTGAAGATAAATCATTCGTATCGCATCGATCTGAAACTAAGCATTCTACTTCGCATGAATTTGAAGCTAAATCATATGTTTCGCTCGGATTTGTAGCTAAGCCTTCTACTTCGCATTGATTTGAAACGAAATCATGTGTTTCGCTTGGATTTGAATCTATCTCGTTGGTTTCGCATGCAGTTGAAGCTAAATCATGTATATCACAAGTATTTGATGCCAAACCATTTGTTTCGCATTGATTTGAAGCTACGCCTTCTACTTCGCATTGAATTGATGTTAAATCATGTGTTTCCCTTGTGTGTGAAGCAAAATCGTTTGTTTCGCATGCAGCTGAAGCTAAATCATGTATATCACAAGTATTTGTAGCTAAACCATTTGATTCGCATGGATTTGAAGCTAAGCCCACTACTTCGCATTGATTTGCAGCTAAAGCATGTGTTTCGCTTGGATTTGAAGCTAACTCGTTTGTTTCGCATGCAGTTGAAGCTAAATCATGTATCTCACAAGTATTTGAAGCGAAACCATTTGATTCGCATGGATTTGAAGCTAAGCCTTCTCCTTCGCATTGATTTGAAGCTAAATCATGTCTTACGATTGGATTTGAAGCTCTCTCCTTTGTTTCTCCTGCATTTGAAGCTATATCACTTATATCGCAAGTATTTGAAGCTAAATCATTTGTGTCGCATGGATTTGATTCTAAGCCTTCTACTTCGCTTTGATTTGGAGCTAAATCGTGAGTTTCGCAAGGATTTAAAGCTCACACGTTTGTTTCGCATGCAGTTGAAGCTAATTCATGAATATCACAAGTATTTGAAGATAATCCATTTGATTCGCATGGATTTGAAGCTAAGCCTCCTATTTCGCACTGATTCGAAGCTAAATCATGCGTTTCGCATGAAATTGAAACTATTTCGTTTGTTTCGCATTGATTTGAAGCTAACTCGTTTGTTTCGCCTGCATTCGAAGCTAAACCATGTATATCGCTAATATTTGAAGCTAATCCATTTGTTTGCATGGATTCGAAGATAAACCATCTACTTCGTATTGATTTTAAGTTAAATCATGTGTTTCACATGGATTTAAAGATAACTCGTTTGTTTCGCATGCAGTTGATTCTAAATCATGTATATCACAAGTATTTGAAGTTAATCCATTTGATTCCCATGGATTTGGAGCTAAGCCTTCTACTTCGCATTGATTTGACGCTAAATCATGTGTTTCACATGGATTTAAACATAACACGATTGTTTCACATGCAGTTGAAGCTAAATCATGTATATCACAAGTATTTGAAGCTAAACCATTTGTTTCGCATGGATTCGAAAATCAGTCTTCTATTTCGCAATGATTTGATGCTGAATCATGTGTTTCTCATGGATTTGAAGCTAACTCATTTGTTTCGCATGGATTTGAAGCTAACTCGCTTGTTTCGCACGCAGTTGAAGCAAAATCATGTATATCACAAGTATTAGAAGCTAAACCATTTGATTCGCATGGATTTGAAGCTAAGCCTTCTACTTCGCATTGATTGGAAGCTTAATCATGTATTTCGCTTCGATTTGAAGCTAAATCATGTGTTTCGTATGGACTTAATGGTGACACGTTTGTTTCGCATGCAGTTGAACCTAAATCGTGTATATCACAAGTATTTGAAGCTAAACCATTTGTTTCGCATGGATTCGAATGTAACCCTTCTACCTCGTATTGATTTTAAGCTAAATCATGGGTTTCTAATGGATTTAAAGCTAACTCGTTTGTTTCGCATGGATTTAAAGCTAATTCGTTTGTCTCGCCTGCATTTGAAGCTAAATCATGTTTATCACAAATATTTGAAGCTAAACCATTTGTTTCGCATGGATTTGAAGTTAAGCCATCGACTTCGCATTGATTTGTAGCTAAATCATGTGTTCCGCCTGGATTTCAAGATAACTCGATTGTTTCGCATGCAGTTGAAGCAAAATCATGTATATCACAAGTATTTGAAGCTAAACCATTTGATTCGCATGGATTTGATGCTAAGCCTTCTAGTTCGCATTGATTTCAAGCTAAATCTTGTGTTTCGCATGGATTTGAAGCTAAGCCTTCTACTTCGCAATGATTTGAAGCTAAATCATGTGTTTCGCTTGCATTTGAAGCTAACTTGTTTGATGTTTCATACAGGTGACTCCAAATCGTGTATAAAAAAAGTATTTGAAGCTAAATCATGCGTTTCGCATGGATTTGAAGCTAAGCATTCTACTTCGCTTGATTTTGAATCTAAATCAAGTGTTTCGCTTGGATTTGAAGCTAAGCCTTCTACTTCGCTTGATTTTGAAGCTAAATCATGTGTTTCGCATGGATTTGAATCTAACTCGTTTGTTTCGTATGCAGTTGAAGCTAAATCATGTTTATCACAAGTATCTGAATCTAAACAATCTGCTTCCCATGAATATTAAGCTAAACCATGTGTTTCGCATGAATTTGAAGCTAAGTCATTTGTTTCGCATGGATTTGAAGCTATATCACTTATATTCGCAAGTATTTGAAGCTAAACCATTCGCTTCGCATGGATTTGAAGATAAGCCTTCAACTTCGCATTGATTTGTAGCTAAATCATGTGTTTCGCTTGGATTTGAAATCTGCTCGTTTGTTTCTCAGGCAGTTGAAGCTAACTCACGTATATCACAATTATTAGAAGCTAAACCATTCGTTTCGCATGGATTTGAAGCTAAGGCTTCTACTTCGCATTGACTTGAAGCTAAATCATGTGTTTCGCATGAATTTGAATATAACTCGTTTGTTTTGCTTGAATTCGAAGCTATATCACTTATATTCGCAAGTATTTGAAGTTCAATCATTCGTTTCGCATGGATTTGAAGCTAAGGCTTCTAGTTCGCATTGATTTGAAGCTAAATCATATGTTTCGCATGGATTTGAAACTAACTCGTTTGTTTCTGATGCAGTTGAATCTAAATAATGTATATCACATGTATTTGAAGCTTCTTCTTCGCATTGATTTTAAGCTAAATCGTGTGTTTCGCATGTATTCGAAGCTAACTCGTTTGTTTCGCCTGCATTTGAAGCTATATCACTTATATTCGCAAGTATTTGACGGTCAATCATTCGTTTCGCATGAATTTGAAGCTAAGCCTTCTACTTCGCTTTGATTTGAAACTAAATCATGTGTTCTCTTCGATTTGAAGCTAACTCATTGTTTCGCATGCAGTTGAAGCTGAATCATGTTTATCACATGTATTGGAAGCAAAACCATTTGATTCGCATGAATTTGAAACTAAATGATGTGGTTCACATGAATTGAAGCTGACTCGTTTGTTTCGCATGCATTTGAAGCTATATCACTTATATCGAAAGTATTTGTAGCTAAACCATTTGTTTCTAATGTATTTCAAGCTAAGCCTTCCACTTCGAACTGATTTGAAACTAAGTAATGTGTTTCGCTTGGATTTCTTGCTAAAGCGTTTGTTTCGAGTGCAGTTGAAGCAACATCATGTATATCACAATTATTTGAGGGCTAAGCCATTTGTATCTCATGTTTTCGAAGCTAAGCCGTCTACTTCGCATTGATTTGAAGCTAAGTCATGTGTTTCTCATGGATTTGAAGCTAACACGTTTCTATCGCATGGATTTAAAGCTAACTCGTTTGTTTCGCCTGCATTTGAAGATAAATCATGTATATCACAAATATTTGAAGCTAAACCATTTGTTTCGCATGGATTCGAAAGTAAGCCTTCTACTTCGCATTGAATTGGAGCTAAATCATGTGTTTCGCATGGATTTGAAGCCAACTCCTTTATTTCGCATGCAGTTGAAGCTAAATCATGTATATCACAAGTATTTGAAGCTAAACCATTTGTTTTACATGGATTCGAAAATCAGAGTTCTATTTCGCATTGATTTGAAGCCAAAGCATGTGTTTCTCATGGATTTGAAGCTAACTCGTTTCTATCGCATGGATTTAAAACTCACTCGTTTGTTTCGCATGCTGAAGAAGCTAAATCTAGTATATCACAAGTATTTGAAGCTAAACCATTTGTTTCGTATGGATTCGGAGGTAACCCTTCTACCTCGTAGTGATTTTAAGCTAAATCATGGGTTTCTGATGGATTTAAAGCTAACTCGTTTGTTTCGCATGCAGATGAAGCTAAATTATGTATACCACAACTATTTGAAGCTAAACCATTTGATTCCCATGGATTTGGAGCTAAGCCTACTACTTCGCATTGATTTGAAGCTAAATCATGTGTTTCGCTTGGATTTGAAGCTAACTCGTTTGTTTCGCATGCAGTTGAAGCTCAATCATGTATCTCACAAGTATTTGAAGCTAAACCATTTGTTTCGCATGGATTTGAAGCTAAGCCTTCTCCTTCGCATTGATTTGAAGCTAAATCATGTCTTACGATTGGATTTGAAGCTCTCTCCTTTGTTTCTCCTGCATTTGAAGCTATATCACTTATATCGCAAGTATTTGAAGCTAAATCATTTGTGTCGCATGGATTTGATTCTAAGCCTTCTACTTCGCTTTGATTTGGAGCTAAATCGTGAGTTTCGCAAGGATTTAAAGCTCACACGTTTGTTTCGCATGCAGTTGAAGCTAATTCATGAATATCACAAGTATTTGAAGATAATCCATTTGATTCGCATGGATTTGAAGCTAAGCCTCCTATTTCGCACTGATTCGAAGCTAAATCATGCGTTTCGCATGAAATTGAAACTATTTCGTTTGTTTCGCATTGATTTGAAGCTAACTCGTTTGTTTCGCCTGCATTCGAAGCTAAACCATGTATATCGCTAATATTTGAAGCTAATCCATTTGTTTGCATGGATTCGAAGATAAACCTTCTACTTCGTATTGATTTTAAGTTAAATCATGTGTTTCACATGGATTTAAAGATAACTCGTTTGTTTCGCATGCAGTTGATTCTAAATCATGTATATCACAAGTATTTGAAGCTAATCCATTTGATTCCCATGGATTTGGAGCTAAGCCTTCTACTTCGCATTGATTTGACGCTAAATCATGTGTTTCACATGGATTTAAACATAACACGATTGTTTCACATGCAGTTGAAGCTAAATCATGTATATCACAAGTATTTGAAGCTAAACCATTTGTTTCGCATGGATTCGAAAATCAGTCTTCTATTTCGCAATGATTTGATGCTGAATCATGTGTTTCTCATGGATTTGAAGCTAACTCATTTGTTTCGCATGGATTTGAAGCTAACTCGCTTGTTTCGCACGCAGTTGAAGCAAAATCATGTATATCACAAGTATTAGAAGCTAAACCATTTGATTCGCATGGATTTGAAGCTAAGCCTTCTACTTCGCATTGATTGGAAGCTTAATCATGTATTTCGCTTCGATTTGAAGCTAAATCATGTGTTTCGTATGGACTTAATGGTGACACGTTTGTTTCGCATGCAGTTGAACCTAAATCGTGTATATCACAAGTATTTGAAGCTAAACCATTTGTTTCGCATGGATTCGAATGTAACCCTTCTACCTCGTATTGATTTTAAGCTAAATCATGGGTTTCTAATGGATTTAAAGCTAACTCGTTTGTTTCGCATGGATTTAAAGCTAATTCGTTTGTCTCGCCTGCATTTGAAGCTAAATCATGTTTATCACAAATATTTGAAGCTAAACCATTTGTTTCGCATGGATTTGAAGTTAAGCCATCGACTTCGCATTGATTTGTAGCTAAATCATGTGTTCCGCCTGGATTTCAAGATAACTCGATTGTTTCGCATGCAGTTGAAGCAAAATCATGTATATCACAAGTATTTGAAGCTAAACCATTTGATTCGCATGGATTTGATGCTAAGCCTTCTAGTTCGCATTGATTTCAAGCTAAATCTTGTGTTTCGCATGGATTTGAAGCTAAGCCTTCTACTTCGCAATGATTTGAAGCTAAATCATGTGTTTCGCTTGCATTTGAAGCTAACTTGTTTGATGTTTCATACAGGTGACTCCAAATCGTGTATAAAAAAAGTATTTGAAGCTAAATCATGCGTTTCGCATGGATTTGAAGCTAAGCATTCTACTTCGCTTGATTTTGAATCTAAATCAAGTGTTTCGCTTGGATTTGAAGCTAAGCCTTCTACTTCGCTTGATTTTGAAGCTAAATCATGTGTTTCGCTTGGATTTGAATCTAACTCGTTTGTTTCGTATGCAGTTGAAGCTAAATCATGTTTATCACAAGTATCTGAATCTAAACCATCTGCTTCCCATGAATATTAAGCTAAACCATGTGTTTTGCATGAATTTGAAGCTAAGTCATTTGTTTCGCATGGATTTGAAGCTATATCACTTATATTCGCAAGTATTTGAAGCTAAACCATTCGCTTCGCATGGATTTGAAGATAAGCCTTCAACTTCGCATTGATTTGATGCTAAATCACGTGTTTCGCATGCATATAAAGCTAAATCATGTGTTTCGCTTGGATTTGTAGTTAACACGTTTGTTTCACATACAGTTGCAGCTCAATCATGTATATCACAAGTATTTGAGGCTGAACAATTTGTTTCGCATGAATATTATGTTAAACCATGTGCTTCGCATGAATATGATTCTAAACGATGTGTTTCGCATGAATTTAAAGTTAAATCATTTATATCAAAATTATTTGAAACTAAACCATTTGTTTCTCATGGTTTCGAAGATAAACCTTCTACTTCGCATGAATTTGAAGCTAAATCATATGTTTCGCTTGGATTTGAAAGTAACACGTCTGTTTCACATGCAGTTGAAGCTCAATCATGTATATCACAAGTATTTGAAGCTGAACAGTTTGTTTCGCATGAATATTATGTTAAACCATGTGTTTCGCATGAGAATTAAGCTAAACCATGTGTTTGGAATGAATTTGAAGCTAAATCATGTGTTTCGCATGGATTTGAAGCTAACTCGTTTGTTTCGCATGCAGTTGAAGCTAAATCATGTATATAACAAGTATTTGAAGCTAATTCATTTTTTAGCATGGATTTGATGCTAATACTTCTACTTCGCATTGATTTGAAGCTAAATCATGTGTTTCGCTTGGATTTGAAGCTAACTTGTTTGTTTCGCATGCAGTTGGAGCTAAATCATGTATATCACAAGTATTTGAAGATAATCCATTTGTTTTGCAAGGATTCGAAAATCAGCCTTCTATTTCGCATTGATTTGAAGCTAAATCATGAGTTTCGCATGTATTTGAAGCTAACTCGTTTGTTTCGCATGGATTTGAAGCTAACTCATTTGTTTCGCATGCAGTTCAAGCAAATTCATTTATCACAAGTATTTGAAGCTAAACCATTTGTTTCGCATGGATTCGAAAATCAGCCTTCTATTTCGCATGGATTTGGAGCTAAATCATGCGCTTCGAATGGAATTGAAGCTATCTCGTTTGTTTTGCATGGATTTGAAGCTAACTCGTCTGTTTCGCCTGCATTTGAAGATAAATCATGTATATCGCAAGTAATTGAAGCTAAACCATTTGTCTCGCATTGGTTTTGAAGCTAAGCCTTCTATTTCGCATTGATTTGAAGCTAAATTATGAGTTTCGTATGGATTTGAAGCTAACTCGTTTGTTTCGCATGCAATGAAGCAAAATCATGTATATCACAAGTTTTTGACGCTAACCACTCGTTTCGCATGGATTTGAAGCTAAGCCTTCTACATCGCATTGATTTGAAGCTAAATCATGTGTTTTGCATGTATTTGAAGCTAACTCGTTTGTTTCGCCTGCATGTGAAGCTAAATCATGTATATCACATAAATTTGAAGCTAAACCATTTGATTCGCATGTATTTGATGATAAGCTTTCTACTTCGCATTGATTTGAAGCAAAATTAAGTATTTCGCTTGGATTTGAAGCTAACTCGTTTGTTTCGCATGCAGTTGAAGCTCAATCATGTATCTCACAAGTATTTGAATCTAAACCATTTGTTTCGCATGGATTTGAAGCTAAGCCTTCTCCTTCGCATTGATTTGAAGCTAAATCATGTCTTACGCTTGGATTTGAAGCTCTCTCCTTTGTTTCTCCTGCATTTGAAGCTATATCACTTATATCGCAAGTATTTGAAGCTAAATCATTTGTGTCGCATGGATTTGAAGCTAAGCCTTCTACTTCGCATTGATTTGAAGCTAAATCATTTGTTTTTCATGGATTTGAAGCTAACTCGTTTCTATCGCATGGATTTAAAGCTAACTCCTTTGTCTCGCCTGCATTTGAAGCTAAATCATGTATATCACAAATATTTGAAGCTAAACCATTTGTTTCCCATGGATTTGAAGTTAAGCCTTCGACTTCGCATTCATTTGTAGCTAAATCATATGTTCCGCCTGGATTTCAAGATAACTCGATTGTTTCGCATGCAGTTGAAGCTCAATCATGTATATCTCAAGTATTTGAAGCTAAACCATTTGATTCGCATGGATTTGATGCTAAGCCTTCTACTTCGCATTGATTTGAAGCTATATAAAGTGTTTCGTTTGGATATGAAGCAAACTCGTTTGTGTCGCATGCAGTTGAAGATATATCACTTATGTTCGCAAGTATTTGAAGCTAAATCATTCGTTTCGCATCGATTTGAAAATAAGCCTTCTACTTCGCATTAATTTGGAGCTAAATCATGATTTTCGCTTGGATTTGAAGCTAAGCCTCCTAGTTCGCATTGATTTGAAGAAAATCATGTGTTTGGCTTGGATTTGCAGCTAAATCGCTTGTTTCGCATGCAGTTGAAGCTGAATCATATATAAAACAAGTATTTGAAGCTAAACCCTTTGCTTCGCCTGGATTTGAACCTAATTCTTCTACTACGCATTGATTTGAAGTTAAATTATGTGTTACGCTGGGATTTGAAGCTGATTCGTTTGTTTCGCCTGCATTTGAAGCTATATCACTTATATCGAAAGTATTTGTAGCTAAACCATTTGTTTCTAATGTATTTCAAGCTAAGCCTTCCACTTCGAACTGATTTGAAACTAAGTAATGTGTTTCGCTTGGATTTCTTGCTAAAGCGTTTGTTTCGAGTGCAGTTGAAGCAACATCATGTATATCACAATTATTTGAGGGCTAAGCCATTTGTATCTCATGTTTTCGAAGCTAAGCCGTCTACTTCGCATTGATTTGAAGCTAAGTCATGTGTTTCTCATGGATTTGAAGCTAACACGTTTCTATCGCATGGATTTAAAGCGAACTCGTTTGTTTCGCCTGCATTTGAAGCTAAATCATGTATATCACAAGTATTTGAAGCTAAACCATTTGATTCGCATGGATTTGATGCTAAGCCTTCTAGTTCGCATTGATTTCAAGCTAAATCATGTGTTTCGCATGGATTTGAAGCTAAGCCTTCTACTTCGCAATGATTTGAAGCTAAATCATGTGTTTCGCTTGGATTTGAAGCTAACTTGTTTGATGTTTCATACAGGTGACGCCAAATCGTGTATAAAAAAAGTATTTGAAGCTAAATTTTGTGTTTCGCTTGGATTTGAATCTAACTCGTTTGTTTCGTATGCAGTTGAAGCTAAATCATGTTTATCACAAGTATCTGAATCTAAACCATCTGCTTCCCATGAATATTAAGCTAAACCATGTGTTTTGCATGAATTTGAAGCTAAGTCATTTGTTTCGCATGGATTTGAAGCTATATCACTTATATTCGCAAGTATTTGAAGCTAAACCATTCGCTTCGC
This sequence comes from Megalopta genalis, assembly GCF_051020955.1. Lineage (NCBI taxonomy): Eukaryota > Metazoa > Arthropoda > Insecta > Hymenoptera > Halictidae > Megalopta > Megalopta genalis. Next base: position 107,745 of record NW_027476855.1, read on the forward strand.
ATGGATTTGAAGATAAGCCTTCAACTTCGCATTGATTTGTAGCTAAATCATGTGTTTCGCTTGGATTTGAAATCAGCTCGTTTGTTTCTCAGGCAGTTGTAGCTAAATCATGTATATCACAAGTATTTGAAGCTAAACTATTTGTTTCGCATGGATTCGAAAATCAGCCTTCTATTTCGCATGGATTTGAAGCTAAATCATGTATATCACAAGTATTTGAAGCTAAACCATTTGTTTCGCATGGATTCGAAAATCAGCCTTCTATTTCGCATTGATTTGAAGCTAAATCATGTGTTTCGCATGGATTTAAAGCTAACACGTTTGTTGCGCATGCAGTTAAAGCTAAATCATGGATATCACAAGTATTTGAAGCTATACCATTCGTTTCGCATGGATTTGAATCTAAGCCTTCTACATCGGATTGATCTTAAGCTAAATCATGAGTTACGCTTGGATTTGAAGCTCACGCTTTTGTTCCCCCTGCATTTGAAGCTATATCACTTACATCGCAAGTATTTGAAGCTAAATCATATGTGTCGCATGGATATGATACTACCTCTTCTACTTCGCATTGATTTGAAGGTAAGTCGTGTGTTACGCTTGAATTTGATGCTCTCTCGTTTGTTCCGCATGCAGTTGAATTTAAATCACTTATATCACAAGTATGTGAATCTAAACCATCTGTTTCGCATGGTTTCGAAGATAAGCCTTCCACTCCGCATTGATTTGAAGCTAAACCATTCGTTTCGCTTGGATTTGAATCTAAGCCTCCTACATCGCATGAATTTGAATCTAAATCATGTGTTTCGCTTGCATTTCAAGCTAATTCGTTGGTTTCGCATGCAGTTGAAGCTAAATCATGTAAATCACAAGTATTTGAAGCTAAACTATGTGTTTCGCATGGATTTGAAGCTAACTCGCTTGTTTCGCATGCAGTTGAAGCAAAATCATGTATATCACAAGTATTTGAAGCGAAACCATTTGATTCACATGGATTTGGAGCTAAGCCTTCTACTTCGCATTGATTTGAAGCTAAATCATGTGTTACGCTTGGATTTGAAGCTAACTCTCTTGTTTCGCCTGCATTTGAATCTATATCAGTTATATCGCAAGTATATGAAGCTAAATCATTTGTATCGCATGGATTTGATGCAAAGCCTTCTACTTCGCATTGATTTGAAGCTAAATCTTGTGTTTCTCTTGGATTTGAAGCCAACTCATTTGTTTCGCATACAGCTGAAGCTAAGTCATGTATATCACAAGTATTTGAAGCTAAACCATTTGATTCGCATGGATTTGAATCTATGCCTTCCACTTCGCCTTAATTTGGAGAAAAATCATATGTTTCGCATGGATTTGAAGCTAACTCGTTTGTTTCGCCTGTATTTGAAGCTATATCACTTATATTCGCAAGTATTTGAAGCTCAATCATTCATTTCGCATGGATTCGAAGATAAAACTTCTATTTCGCATTGATTTGAAGCTAAATCATGTGTTTCGCTTGAATTTGAAGCTACCTCGTTTGTTTCGCATTCAGTTGAAGATAAATCATGTATATCACAAGTATTTGAAGATAAATCATTCGTATCGCATCGATCTGAAACTAAGCATTCTACTTCGCATGAATTTGAAGCTAAATCATATGTTTCGCTCGGATTTGTAGCTAAGCCTTCTACTTCGCATTGATTTGAAACGAAATCATGTGTTTCGCTTGGATTTGAATCTATCTCGTTGGTTTCGCATGCAGTTGAAGCTAAATCATGTATATCACAAGTATTTGATGCCAAACCATTTGTTTCGCATTGATTTGAAGCTACGCCTTCTACTTCGCATTGAATTGATGTTAAATCATGTGTTTCCCTTGTGTGTGAAGCAAAATCGTTTGTTTCGCATGCAGCTGAAGCTAAATCATGTATATCACAAGTATTTGTAGCTAAACCATTTGATTCGCATGGATTTGAAGCTAAGCCCACTACTTCGCATTGATTTGCAGCTAAAGCATGTGTTTCGCTTGGATTTGAAGCTGACTCGTTTGTTTCGCATGCAGTTGAAGCTAAATCATGTATATCACAAGTATTTGAAGCGAAACCATTTGATTCACATGGATTTGGAACTATTCCTTCCACTTCGCATTGGCTTGGAGCTAAATCACGTGTTTCGCATGGATTTGAAGTTAACTCGTTTGTTTCGCCTGCATTTGAAGCTATATCACTTATATTCGCAAGTATTTGAAAGTAAATAATTCGTTTCGCATGGATTTGAAGCTAAGCCGTCAACTTCGCATTGATTTGGATCTAAATCATGTGATTCGCTTGGATTTGCAGCTAACTCGTATGTTTCGCGTGCAGTTGAAGCTAAATCATGTATATTACAAGTATTCGAAGTTAAACCATTTGTATCGCATGGATTTCAAGCTAAGCCTTCTAATGCGCAATGATTAGAAGCTAAATCATGTGTTTTGCTTGGATTTGAAGCTAACTCGATCGTTTCGCATTCCTTCTACTTCGCATTGATTTGAAGTTTGGATTAGAAGCTAACTCGATTGTTTCGCAATGCAGTTTATGCTAAATCATGTATAAAGCATGTATTTGAAGCTAAACCATTTATTTCGCATGTATTTGAAACTAAGACTTATACTTTGCATGAAATTGAAGCTAAATCATGTGTTTCGCTTGGATTTGAAGCTAACTCGTTAGTTTCGCATCCAGTTGAAGCTATATCGCTTATATTCGCAAGTATTTGAAGCCAAATCATTCGTTTCGCATAAATTTGAAACTAAGGCTACTACTTCGCATTGATTTGAAGCTAAATCATGTGTTTCGCTTGGATTTGAAGCTAACTCATTTGTTTCGCATGCAGTTGAAGCTAAATCATGTAAATCACAAGTATTTGAAGCTAAACCATGTGTTTCGCATGGATTTGAAGCTAATTCGTTCGTTTCGCATGCAGTTGAAGCTAAATCATGTAAATCATAAGTATTTGAAGCTAACTCGTTTTTTTCGCCTGTATTTGAAGATAAATCATGTATATCACAAGTATCTGAAGTTAAACCATTTGTTTCGCATGGATTTGAAGCTAAGCCTTCTACTTCGCATTGATTTGAAGCTAAATCATGTGTTATGCTTGGATTTGAAGCTAACTCTCTTGTTTCGCCTGCATTTGAATCTATATCAGTTATATCGCAAGTATATGAAGCTAAATCATTTCTATCGCAAGTATTTGAAGCTGAACCATTTGTTTCGCATGAATATTAAGCTAAACCATGTGTTTCGTATGAATATTAATCTAAACCATGTGTTTCGCATGAATTTGAAGCTAAATCGTCTATTTCAAAAGTATATGAATCTAAACCATTTGTTTCGCATGGTTTCGAAGATAAGCCTTCTACTTCGCGTGAATTTGAAGCTAAATCATGTGTTTCGCATGCATTTGAAGCAAACCCGTTTGTTTCGCCTGCATTTGAAGGTACATCATTTATGTTGCAAGCATTTGAAGCTAATTCATTTTTGTCGCATGGATTCGAAGATAAGCCATCAACTTCGCATTGATTTGAAGCTCAATTATGTGTTTCACTTGGATTTGAAGCCAGCTCGTTTGTTTCGCATGCAGTTAAAGCTAAATCACGTATATCACAAGTATTTGAAGCTTAACCATTCTTTTCGCATGGATTTGAAGCTAATCCTTCTACTTCGCATGAATTTGAATCTAAATCATGTGTTTCGATTGGATTTGAAGCTAACTCGTTTGATTCGCATGCAGTTGAAGCTAAATCATCTTTATCACAAGTATCTGGATCAAAGCCATCTGTTTCGCTAGAATATGAAGCTAAACCATGTGTTTCGCATGAATTTGAAACTAAATCATGTGTTTCGCATGGATTTGAAGCTAACTCGTTTGATTCGCCTGCATTTGAAGGTACATCATTTATATCGCAAGCATTTGAAGCTAATTCATTTTTGTCGCATGTAATTGAAGCTAAGCTTTCTACTTCGCATTGATTTAATAGCTAAATCATGTGATCCACATGTATTTCAAGATAACTCGTTTGTTTCACATGCAGTTGAAGCTAAATCATGTATATCACAAGTATTTGATGCTAAACCATTTCTTTCGCTTTGATTTGAAGCTAAGGCTTCTACTTCGCATTGATTTGAAGTTAAATCATGTGTCTCCCTTGGGTGTGAAGCTAAATCGATTGTTTCGCATGCAGCTGAATCTTAATCATGTATATCACAATTATATGAAGCTAAATAATTTGTGTCGCATGGATCTGAATCTAATTCGTTTGTTTTGCCTACATTCGAAGCTATTTCACTTATATTCGCAAGTATTTGAAGCTCATTCATTCGTTTCGCATGGATTTGAAGCTAAGCCTTCTACTTCACACTGATTTGAATCTTAATCATGTGTTTCGTTAGGATTTGAAGCTAACTCGTTTGTTTGGCATGCAATTGAAGTTAAATCATGTATATCAGAAGTATTTGAAGCTAAATCAGTTGATTCGCATGGATTGGTAGCTATGCCTTCTACTTCGCATTGATTTGAAACTGAATCATATGTTTCGATTGAATTTGAATCTAACACGTTTGTTTCACATGCAGTTGAAGCTAAATCATGTATATCACAAGTATTTGAAGCTGAAGCATTTGTGTCGCATAAATATTAAGCTAAACCATGTGTTTCGAATGAATTTGAAACTAATTCATGTGTTTCGCTTGGATTTGAAGCTAACTCGATTGTTTCGCCTGCATGATTTGAAGCTAAATTATGCGTTTCGCATGGATTTGAACCTGTATCATGCGTGTCGCATGGATGTGAAGCTAACTCGTTTGTTTCGCATGCAGTTGAAGCTATATCAGTTATATTCGCAAGTATTTGAAGACAAATCATTCGTTTCGCATTGATTTGAAGCTAAACCTCCTACGTCGCATTGATTTGAAGCTAAATCATGTGTTTCGCATGGATGTGAAGATAACTCGTATTTTTCGTCTGCATTTGAATCTATTTCATTTAAATCGCAAGTATTTGAATCTAAATCATGTGTTTCGCATGGATTTGAAGCTATTACAAGTGTTTTGCATGAATTTAAAGCGAAATCATGTGTTTCGCGTGGATTTGAAGCTCACTCATTTGTTTCTCATGCAGTTGAAGCTAAATCATGTATATCACAAGTATTTGAAGTTAAACCATTTGTTTCGCATGGGTTTGAAGATAACTCGATTGTTTCTCCTGCATTTGAAGCTACATCATTTATATCGCAAGCATTTGTAGGTAAATCATGTGTTTCGCATGGATTTGAAGCTATTACAAGTGTTTTGCATGAATTTAAAGCGAAATCATGTGTTTCGCTTAGATTTGAAGCTCACTCGTTTGTTTCGTCTGCATTTGAATCTATTTCATTTATATCGCAAGTATTTGAATCTAAATCATGTGTTTTGCTTGGATTTGAAGCTAAGCCTTCTACTTCGCATTGATTTGTAGCTGAATCATGTCTTTCGCTTGGATTTGAAGCTAACTCGTTTGTTTCGCAAGCTGTTGAAGCTAAATCATGTATATCACAAGTATTTGAATCTAAACGATTTGTTTCGCATGGTTCGAAGTTGAGCTTTCTACTTCGCATTGATTTGAAGCTAAATCATGTGTTATCATGGATTTGAAGCTAACTCGATTGTTTCGCGTGCATTTGAAGCTATATCACTTATATCCCAATATCTGAAGATATATCATTTGTTTCTCATGTATTTGTAGCTACGCCTTCTACGTCGCATTGATTTCAAGGTAAATCACGTGTTTCTCATGGATTTGAAGCAAACTCGTTTGATTCGCCTGCATTTGAAGCTATATCACTTATATCGCAAGTATCTGATGCTAAATCATTTGTTTCTCATATATTTGAAGCAAAAACTTCTACTTCGTATTGATGTGAAGCTAAATCATGCGTTTCTAATGGATTTGAATCTTACTCGTTTGCTTCGCCTGCATTTGATGCTATATTACTTATATTCGCAAGTATTTGAAGCTAAATCATTTGTTTCGCACGAATTTGAAGCTAAATCTTCTACATCGCATTAATTTGTGTGTCGTTACATTTCTTTCAATTGTTTCTTCTGAGCTTTCGCCTGGTTTATCGTTTTAGCCACTGCAGCAGCGCCGCCTGACAATGCCCCCAAAGCTCCTAAAGCAGGAAACAGCAGCGGTAAAAAACCACCTCGTTTGGCAATTAGTAGAATTCTTCCAGTATTGTAGCTACTGTAGTTCTTCTTCTTCTTCCCCTTGACCGCTCGTCGACCCTTCTTCCTTATCTGACCCATACCTAATCTTGAGGGAATGTCTTTTACCAGTCTATAGCGGTATACGGAGCTGTTTCTTACCAGTCTGTAGCGTTATACAGACCTGTTTATACCAGTCTGTAGCAGCATACAGAGCTGTTTCTTACCTGTCTGTAGCGGTATACAGTGCTGTTTCTTACCAGTCTGTAGCGGTATACAGAGCTGTTTATACCAGTCTGTAGCGGTATACAGAGCTGTTTATACCAGTCTGTAGCGGTATACAGAGCTGTTTATACCAGTCTGTAGCGGTATACAGAGCTGTTTCTTACCAGTCTGTAGCGGTATACAAAGCTGTTTCTTTCCAATCTGTAGCGGTATATGAAGCTGTTATGTCAAAGGTTTTTTGATTGATAATGAACAAAAAAACTGCACGTGCGTTAGTTACACGGAGATGTGCTCTATTATTAGAATACGAGAAGACTGATATCTATGATGCTTGAGTTCTCGTATAAATACCTTATCGTTCGAAAAGAAAATGTAGCATAACAATAACAGTCGAGAGAGAGAGCATGCGTTTCGTACGACAGTCCTTGAATATCCAGGTTCCGACCTGCCACACATTCGACGACCATGATGAGATAATTCGGAAGCATGGGTCATTGCTACCGAGTACTATACGATGCGTGATAAGCGACCCGTCAGGATGTGGTAAAACGAACGTCATGATTAGCCTGTTGGAAAGTCCGAATGGACTGCGATTCGCAAATGTGTACGTGTATTCGAAATCGTTACGTCAGCCAAAATATCAATACTTCAACAACTTGTTCTCGCACGTGGGCAAGGACGTAGGTTATTTTGCCTATTCGGACAACGCGGACGTGATTCCCCCGGCGGATGCTCGACCGAATTCGATATTTATCTTCGACGACGTTGCTTGTGACGAACAGGACGTTATGAGAGAATATTTCGCGATGGGCAGACATTCGCACGTCGATTGTTTCTATCTGTCGCAATCGTATGCGAGAATACCCAACCATTTGATTCGGGACAATGCCAATCTATTGATTCTATTCAATGAAGATGCCACGAATCTGCGACACGTTCATCAGGATCATGTGAATACCGATATGTCGTTCGAAAGTTTCAACGCAGTTTGTTCAAGGTGTTGGCGAAACAAGTATGAATTCCTTGTAATCGACAAAGACAGTCCTGAGAACCGAGGAAGTTACAGACGCGGATTTAACGAATTCGTCGTGCTGTGATCCGGCTCATTTGGACGGTAAGAGGTGTCGATGTCACATCGTGCTCCCCACTCGATATGCGTCCGTCAAAGAAAAACCTGCGAGCTGCCATCGTTAAGGAAATAGCTAAGACCAGTGACGTCATACGTAAAAAGAGTTTAGCCTTGAAAGTTGGGAAAATGGATGTACAGTCCAACATTGAGACGAATTTACGTCCGATTGTGGAACCGTTGAAACAGCTGGTTCAAAATACAGCTACGGAAGCGAAAGATAATACATCAAGTGCTGATCGACCGTTGGATTTGCAAGCAAACACAGCAGCAGCAGCAGCCGCTGTTCTCTGTGAAGAAGAAGAAAGTGGGGTGATAATTTATTAAGAAAAAGAGGAAACACGATGAAGCGACATTAACTCCAAGGATGCATTTGAAAAAGAAGAAGAATAAAGTATATTCCCCCATCGGTGTCAGCGATGACGTTGACTATGTTGACGTTGACGATGACGACGACGACCACGATGCGGACAGCAATATGGTGCTCGAACCAACACCTTCAATGCATCCGGAGAAGGAGGGAGCTTTCGAATCATCTCCAACGGCTGCAACATCGTTGGAATCATCGATGCGAAATATTTTGAGAAGTCCTGAAAAGCATCGCCACGAATACGAGCATTTGTTCAGTAATCTTAGACCTTTAGCGAGCGAATACTTGAGAAATTTCTTTAGCGGGCAGCCGAAAAGTCAGGACAATGTGTACGGAGTGTATTTTCATAATAACAAACAGATGCTTGGAAACGTTGCGTTCGACGTGGAAAGCAACGATGATATTGTTATTAATAAAATTAGGTACAGGGGAACTCCAGGTCTCTACGAATTGATATTCAAAAGAATACCCAACGAGAACCTGTACACCGAGAACGATAAAGAAATTTATAGAAACATTCTCATCGCCACGCATGCGCACCGACGTGGTAATCAGATAATGGGAAATAAGGGCTACAAGTACAAAACTATTATAGGACCAATGTTCTCAGCGTTACGTGGAAAAGGTATAAATATTCCAACGACGATGATGCGTGTAACCAACAATCCGGTCGATTATGTGCATCGGGATGACCCAAATGAGCTGGTAGAACTTCGCGAAGCTGGATTGATTATAAATTAAATTGTTCGAATATTTATTACGTTAGTGACGAATGAAATGCCTGTTGGTAAATTTATCAAATGGTTCGATAAAACGAGTATCCGTTGGAATTGCTGCGAAACCAATCAAACGTTATTCGTAGACGAAAGTTGGGAGGTCAGATTTAAAAATATTGAGTTCAGACTCGACGACATTTGTCGGCAAATACAACAGATCGGGCAACAGCAAGATCTACTCGAGTTGTTGGTGTTAAAGAAGAAGAAGAAGAAGAAAGGAGAAGAAAACAACTGAACCAACAAACGAAAAAAAATGTCTATTAATAAATTTGGTACGTTGTATAAACATAGTACGCCCGAGTCGAAAATATTGGCAGATATTTCAACTTTTTATTCGATATGTAAAAATTATGTACACGACAATGCCATATGCTCGATCGGCAATTTCTACGACGCGCGAGGCGCTAAGATCGCTCGTGTCGCAAATCCTACGACGAACGATGACGCGGCAACCAAACTGTACGTCGATCGCGTTCCAAAGATAGGCGATGATACTGTAACGTCATCGCTTCACGAGTACATGCAGAATAATGCGATGTGCTTCTCAACGGAATCGTACACGGCTCGAAATAAGAGGATCAAACATTTGGCGGAACCGCTTCGAAACGATGACGCGGCCACTAGATCGTACGTTGACGATGTATCGAAAAGAGGAGACGACGAGCTTCGTAGAAAAATAACAGCTAACGAAAAAGTGACGGAGGGTGTCGAACTGGCCGGTGTAAAATGCAAGTCCAAACTCGTGGGTAAAATAACGGCTAACGAAAAGTTGGCGAAGGATGCCAAACAGACTAGCGAGAAATGCAAGTCCGAACTCATGGGTAAAATAACGGCTGTATGCGAAACAAACGAGTTATCTTTAAATCCATGCGAAACACATGATTTAACTTAAAATCAATACCAAGTAGAAGGTTTATCTTCGAATCCATGCAAACAAATGGATTAGCTTCAAATATTAGCGATATACATGATTGAGCTTCAAATGCAGGCGAAACAAACGAGGGAGCTTCAAATCCATGCGAAACACACGATTTAGCTCCATATCAAAGCGATATAAGTGAAATAGCTTCAAATGCAGGAGAAACAAAGGAGTGAGCTTCAAATCCAAGCGTAAGACATGACTTAGCTTCAAATCAATGCGAAGGAGAAGGCTTAGCTTCAAATCCATGCGAAACAAATGGTTTAGCTTCAAATACTTGTGAGATACATGATTGAGCTTCAACTGCATGCGAAACAAACGAGTTAGCTTCAAATCCAAGCGAAATACTTGATTTTACTTCAAATCAATGCGAAGTAGAAAGCTTATCTTCAAATCCATGCGAATCAGATGGTCTAGCTTCAAATTCTTGTTATATACACGATTTAGCTTCACATGCAGGCGAAACAATCGAGTTACCTTCAAATACATGCGAAACACATGATTTAGCTTCAAATCAATGCGAAGTAGAAGGCTTAGCTTCAAATCCATGCGAAACGAATGGTTAGCTTCAGAAACTTATGATATACATGATTTTGCTTCAACTGCATGCGAAACAAACGAGTTAGCTTCAACTGCATGCGAAACAAACGAGTTAGCTTCAAATCCATGCGAAACAAACGAGTTAGCTTCAAATCCATGCGAAACTCATGATTTAGCTTCAAATCAATGCGAAATAGAAGGCTTAGTTTCAAAACCAATGCGAAACAAATGGTTTAGCTTCAAATACTTGTGATATACTAGATTTAGCTTCAACAGCATGCGAAACAAACGAGTTAGCTTCAAATCCAAGCGAAACACATGATTTATAATTCAAATCAATGCGAAGTAGAAGGCTTAACTTCAAATCCATGCGAAACGAATGATTTAGCTTCAAATACTTGTGATATACATGATTTAGCTTCACATGCAGGCGAAACAAACGAGTTAGCTTCAAATACATTCGAAACACATGATTTAGCTTCAAATCAATGCGAAATAGAAGTCTGATTTTCGAATCCATGCGAAACAAATGGTTTAGCTTCAAATACTTGTGATATACTAGATTTAGCTTCAACAGCATGCGAAACGAACGTGTTAGCTTTAAATCCATGCGAAACACATGATTTCGCTCGAAATCAATGCGAAGTAGAAGGATTAGCTCCAAATCCATGAGGATCAAATGTTTTAGCTTCAAATACTTGTGATATACATGATTTAGCTTCAACTGCATGCGAAACAAACGTGTTAGCTATAAATCCATGCGAAACACATGATTTTGCTCCGAATCAATGCGAAGTAGTATGCTTAGATCCAAATCCATGCGAATCAATTGGTTTATCTTCAATTACTTGTGATATACATGATTTTGCTTCAACTGCATGCGAAACAAATTAGTTAGCTTCAAATCCATGCGAAACAAAGGAGTTAGCTTCTAATCCATGCGAAACTCGTGATTTAGCTTTAAATCAATGCGAAATAGAAGGCTGATTTTCGAATCCATGCGAAACAAATGGTTTAGCTTCAAATACTTGTGATATACTAGATTTAGCTTCAACTGCATGCGAAACAAACGAGTTAGCTTCAAATCCAAGCGAAACACATGATTTAGCTTGAAATCAATGCGAAGTAGTAGCCCTAGTTTCAAATTCATGCGAATCGAATGATTTGGTTTCAAATAGTTGCGAATATAAGCGATATAGCTTCAACTGCATGCGAAACAAACGAGTTAGCTTCAAATCCAAGCGAAACACATGATTTAGCTTCAAATTCTTGCGAATCACATGGTTTAGCTTCAAATCCTTGCGATGCAAATGGTTTAGCTTCAAATACTTGTGATATACATGATTTAGCTTCTACTGCATGCGAAACGAACGAATTAGCTTCAAATGCAAGCGAAACACATGATTTAGATTCAAATTCATGCGAAGTAGGAGGCTTAGACTCAAATCCATGCCAAACGAATGGTTTAGCTTCAAATACTTGTGACATACATGATTTAGCTTCAACTGCATGCGAAACAAACGAGTCAGCTTCAAATCCAAGCGAAACACATGATTTAGCTTCAAATCAATGCGAAGTAGTACCCTTAGTTTCAAATTTATGCGAAACGAATGATTTGGCTTCAAATACTTGCGAATATAAGCGATATAGCTTCAACTGCATGCGAAACTAACGAGTTAGCTTCAAATCCAAGCGAAACACATGTTTAGCTTCAATTTCATGCAAAGTATAAGTCTTAGCTTCAAATACATGCGAAATAAATGATTTAGCTTCAAATACATGTTTTATACATGATTTAGCATAAACTGCATTGCGAAACAAACGAGTTACCTTCTAATCCAAACTTCAAATCAATGCGAAGTAGAAGGAATGCGAAACAATCGAGTTAGCTTCAAATCCAAGCAAAACACATGATTTAGCTTCGAATCATTGCGCATTAGAAGGCTTAGCTTCAAATCCATGCGATACAAATGGTTTAGCTTCGAATACTTGTGATTTACATGATTTAGCTTCAACTGCATGCGAAACAAACGAATTAGCTTCAAATGCAAGCGAAACACATGATTTAGATTCAAATTCATGCGAAGTAGGAGGCTTAGATTCAAATCCATGCGAAACGAATGGTTTAGCTTCAAATACTTGTGATATACATGATTTAGCTTCAACTGCATGCGAAACAAACGAGTTAGCTTCAAATCCAAGCGAAACACATGATTTAGCTTGAAATCAATGCGAAGTAGAAGGCTTAGCTCCAAATCCATGCGAAACAAATGGTTTAACTTCAGATACTTGTGATATACATGATTTATCTTCAAATGCAGGCGAAAATAACGAGCTAGCTTCAAATCCCTGCGAAACACATGGTTTAGCTACAAATACTTGTGATATACATGAATTAGCTTCAAATGCAGGCGAAACGAACCAGTAGGCTCCAAAACCAAGCGATACACATGATTTAGATTCAAATTCATGCGAAGTAGAAGGCTTAGCTTCAAATCCATGCAAAACGAATGGTATAGCTTCAAATACTTGTGATATACATGATTTAGCTTTAACTGCATGCGAAACAAACGAGTTAGCTTCAAATCCAAGCGAAACACATGATTTAGATTCAAATTCATGCGATGTAGGAGGCTTAGATTCAAATCCATGCGAAACACATGGTTTAGCTTCAAATACTTGTGATATACTAGATTTAGCTTCAACAGCATGCGAAACGAACGTGTTAGCTTTAAATCCATGCGAAACACATGATTTCGCTCGAAATCAATGCGAAGTAGAAGGATTAGCTCCAAATCCATGAGGATCAAATGTTTTAGCTTCAAATACTTGTGATATACATGATTTAGCTTCAACTGCATGCGAAACAAACGTGTTAGCTATAAATCCATGCGAAACACATGATTTTGCTCCGAATCAATGCGAAGTAGTATGCTTAGATCCAAATCCATGCGAATCAATTGGTTTATCTTCAATTACTTGTGATATACATGATTTTGCTTCAACTGCATGCGAAACAAATTAGTTAGCTTCAAATCCATGCGAAACAAAGGAGTTAGCTTCTAATCCATGCGAAACTCGTGATTTAGCTTTAAATCAATGCGAAATAGAAGGCTGATTTTCGAATCCATGCGAAACAAATGGTTTAGCTTCAAATACTTGTGATATACTAGATTTAGCTTCAACAGCATGCGAGACATACGAATTAGCTTTAAATCCATGCGATAGAAACGAGTTAGCATCAAATCCATGAGAAACACATGATTTACCTTCAAATCATTGCGAAATAGGAGGCTGATTTGCGAATCCATGCGAAGCAAATGGTTTCGCATCAAATACTTGTGATATACATGATTTAGCTTCAACTGCATGCGAAACAAACGTGTTAGCTATAAATCCATGCGAAACACATGATTTTGCTCCGAATCAATGCGAAGTAGAATGTTTAGATCCAAATCCATGCGAATCAAATGGTTTATCTTCAATTACTTGTGATATACATGATTTTGCTTCAACTGCATGCGAAACAAATTAGTTAGCTTCAAATCCATGCGAAACAAACGAGTTAGCTTCAAATCCATGCGAAACTCATGATTTAGCTTCAAATCAATGCGAAATAGAAGGATGATTTTCGAATCCATGCGAAACAAATGGTTTAGCTTCAAATACTTGTGATATACATGATTTAGCTTCAACTGCATGCGAAACAAACGAGTTAGCTTCAAATCCAAGCGAAACACATGATTTAGCTTGAAATCAATGCGAAGTAGTAGCCCTAGTTTCAAATTCATGCGAATCGAATGATTTGGTTTCAAATAGTTGCGAATATAAGCGATATAGCTTCAACTGCATGCGAAACAAACGAGTTAGCTTCAAATCCAAGCGAAACACATGATTTAGCTTCAAATTCTTGCGAATCACATGGTTTAGCTTCAAATCCTTGCGATGCAAATGGTTTAGCTTCAAATACTTGTGATATACATGATTTAGCTTCTACTGCATGCGAAACGAACGAATTAGCTTCAAATGCAAGCGAAACACATGATTTAGATTCAAATTCATGCGAAGTAGGAGGCTTAGACTCAAATCCATGCCAAACGAATGGTTTAGCTTCAAATACTTGTGACATACATGATTTAGCTTCAACTGCATGCGAAACAAACGAGTCAGCTTCAAATCCAAGCGAAACACATGATTTAGCTTCAAATCAATGCGAAGTAGTACCCTTAGTTTCAAATTTATGCGAAACGAATGATTTGGCTTCAAATACTTGCGAATATAAGCGATATAGCTTCAACTGCATGCGAAACTAACGAGTTAGCTTCAAATCCAAGCGAAACACATGTTTAGCTTCAATTTCATGCAAAGTATAAGTCTTAGCTTCAAATACATGCGAAATAAATGATTTAGCTTCAAATACATGTTTTATACATGATTTAGCATAAACTGCATTGCGAAACAAACGAGTTACCTTCTAATCCAAACTTCAAATCAATGCGAAGTAGAAGGAATGCGAAACAATCGAGTTAGCTTCAAATCCAAGCAAAACACATGATTTAGCTTCGAATCATTGCGCATTAGAAGGCTTAGCTTCAAATCCATGCGATACAAATGGTTTAGCTTCGAATACTTGTGATTTACATGATTTAGCTTCAACTGCATGCGAAACAAACGAATTAGCTTCAAATGCAAGCGAAACACATGATTTAGATTCAAATTCATGCGAAGTAGGAGGCTTAGATTCAAATCCATGCGAAACGAATGGTTTAGCTTCAAATACTTGTGATATACATGATTTAGCTTCAACTGCATGCGAAACAAACGAGTTAGCTTCAAATCCAAGCGAAACACATGATTTAGCTTGAAATCAATGCGAAGTAGAAGGCTTAGCTCCAAATCCATGCGAAACAAATGGTTTAACTTCAGATACTTGTGATATACATGATTTATCTTCAAATGCAGGCGAAAATAACGAGTTAGCTTCAAATCCCTGCGAAACACATGGTTTAGCTACAAATACTTGTGATATACATGAATTAGCTTCAAATGCAGGCGAAACGAACCAGTAGGCTTCAAAACCAAGCGATACACATGATTTAGATTCAAATTCATGCGAAGTAGAAGGCTTAGCTTCAAATCCATGCAAAACGAATGGTATAGCTTCAAATACTTGTGATATACATGATTTAGCTTTAACTGCATGCGAAACAAACGAGTTAGCTTCAAATCCAAGCGAAACACATGATTTAGATTCAAATTCATGCGATGTAGGAGGCTTAGATTCAAATCCATGCGAAACACATGGTTTAGCTTCAAATACTTGTGATATACATGATTTAGCTTCAACTGCATGCGAAACAAACGAGTTAGCTTCAAATCCAAGCGAAACACATGATTTAGCTTCAAATCAATGCGAAGTAGTTGCCTTAGTTTCAAATTTATGCGAAACGAATGATTTGGCTTCTAATACTTGCGAATATAAGCGATATAGCTTCAACTGCATGCGAAACAAACGAGTTAGCTTCAAATCCAAGCGAAACACATGATTTAGCTTGAAATCAATGCGAAGTAGAACCCCTAGTTTCAAATTCATGCGAATCGAATGATTTGGTTTCAAATACTTGCGAATATAAGCGATATAGCTTCAACTGCATGCGAAACAAACGAATTAGCTTCAAATGCAAGCGAAACACATGATTTAGATTCAAATTCATGCGATGTAGGAGGCTTAGATTCAAATCCATGCGATACAAATGGTATAGCTTCGAATACTTGTGATATACATGATTTAGCTTCAACTGCATGCGAAACAAACGAGTTAGCTTCAAATCCAAGCGAAACACATGATTTAGATTCAAATTCATGCGACGTAGGAGGCTTAGATTCAAATCCATGCGAAACGAACGGTTTAGCTTCAAATACTTGTGATATACATGATTTAGCTTCAACTGCATGCGAAACAAACGAGTTAGCTTCAAATCCAAGTGAAACACATGATTTAGCTTGAAATCAATGCGAAGTAGAAGCCCTAGTTTCAAATTCATGCGAATCGAATGATTTGGTTTCAAATACTTGCGAATATAAGCGATATAGCTTCAACTGCATGCGAAACAAACGAGTTAGCTTCAAATCCAATCGAAACACATGATTTAGCTTCAAATTCCTCCGAAGTAGAAGGCTTAGCTTTAAATACATGAGAAACAAATGATCTATCTTCAGATAATTGGGTTATATATGTGATATAGCTTCAAATCCATGCGAATCACATGATTTAGCTTCAAATTCATGCGAAGTAGTTGCCTTAGTTTCAAATTTATGCGAAACGAATGATTTGGCTTCTAATACTTGCGAATATAAGCGATATAGCTTCAACTGCATGCGAAACTAACGAGTTAGCTTCAAATCCAAGCGAAACACATGATTTAGCTTCAATTTCATGCAAAGTATAAGTCTTAGCTTCAAATACATGCGAAATAAATGGTTTAGCTTCAAATACATGTTTTGTACATGATTTACCATAAAGTGCATTGCGAAACAATCGAGTTAGCTTCTAATCCAAACTTCAAATGAATTCGAAGTAGAAGGAATGCGAACCAATCGAGTTAGCTTCAAATCCAATCAAAACACATGATTTAGCTTCGAATCATTGCGCATTAGAAGGCTTAGCTTCAAATCCATGCGATTCAAATGGTTTCGCTTCGAATACTTGTGATATACATGATTTAGCTTCAACTGCACGCGAAACAAACGAGTTAGCTTCAAATCCAAGCGAAACACATGATTTAGATTCAAATTCATGCGACGTAGGAGGCTTAGATTCAAATCCATGCGAAACGAACGGTTTAGCTTCAAATACTTGTGATATACATGATTTAGCTTCAACTGCATGCGAAACAAACGAGTTAGCTTCAAATCCAAGCGAAACACATGATTTAGCTTGAAATCAATGCGAAGTAGAAGCCCTAGTTTCAAATTCATGCGAATCGAATGATTTGGTTTCAAATACTTGCGAATATAAGCGATATAGCTTCAACTGCATGCGAAACAAACGAGTTAGCTTCAAATCCAATCGAAACACATGCTTTAGCTTCAAATTCCTCCGAAGTAGAAGGCTTAGCTTTAAATACATGAGAAACAAATGATCTATCTTCAGATAATTGCGATATATGTGATATAGCTTCAAATCCATGCGAATCACATGATTTAGCTTCAAATTCATGCGAATCACATGGACTAGATTCATAGCTTCATATTCTTGCGAAACAGATGGATTAGATTCAGATACTTGTGATGTACATGTTTTAGCTTCAACTGCATGCGAAACAAACGAGTTAGCTTCAAATCCAAGCGAAATACATGATTTAGCTTCAAATCAATGCGAAGTAGTTGCCTTAGTTTCAAATTTATGCGAAACGAATGATTTGGCTTCAAATACTTGTGATATACATGATTTATCTTCAACTGCATGCGAAACAAGCGAGTTAGCTTCAAATCCAAGCGAAACACATGATTTAGCTTGAAATCAATGCGAAGTAGAAGCCCTAGTTTCAAATTCATGCGAATCGAATGATTTGGTTTCAAATACTTGCGAATATAAGCGATATAGCTTCAACTGCATGCGAATCAAACGAGTTAGCTTCAAATCCAATCGAAACACATGATTTAGCTTCAAATTCCTCCGAAGTAGAAGGCTTAGCTTTAAATACATGAGAAACAAATGATTTATCTTCAGATAATTGCGATATATGTGATATAGCTTCAAATCCATGCGAATCACATGATTTAGCTTCAAATTCATGCGAATCACATGGACTAGCTTCATAGCTTCATATTCTTGCGAAACGAACGGTTTAGCTTCAAATACTTGTGATATACATGATTTAGCTTCAACTGCATGCGAAACAAACGAGTTAGTTTCAAATCCAAGCGAAACACATGATTTAGCTTCAAATTCCTCCGAAGTAGAAGGCTTAGCTTTAAATACATGAGAAACAAATGATCTATCTTCAGATAATTGGGTTATATATGTGATATAGCTTCAAATCCATGCGAATCACATGATTTAGCTTCAAATTCATGCGAAGTAGTTGCCTCAGTTTCAAATTTATGCGAAACGAATGATTTGGCTTCTAATACTTGCGAATATAAGCGATATAGCTTCAACTGCATGCGAAACTAACGAGTTAGCTTCAAATCCAAGCGAAACACATGATTTAGCTTCAATTTCATGCAAAGTATAAGTCTTAGCTTCAAATACATGCGAAATAAATGGTTTAGCTTCAAATACATGTTTTGTACATGATTTACCATAAAGTGCATTGCGAAACAATCGAGTTAGCTTCTAATCCAAACTTCAAATGAATTCGAAGTAGAAGGAATGCGAACCAATCGAGTTAGCTTCAAATCCAATCAAAACACATGATTTAGCTTCGAATCATTGCGCATTAGAAGGCTTAGCTTCAAATCCATGCGATTCAAATGGTTTCGCTTCGAATACTTGTGATATACATGATTTAGCTTCAACTGCATGCGAAACAAACGAGTTAGCTTCAAATCCAAGCGAAACACATGATTTAGATTCAAATTCATGCGACGTAGGAGGCTTAGATTCAAATCCATGCGAAACGAACGGTTTAGCTTCAAATACTTGTGATATACATGATTTAGCTTCAACTGCATGCGAAACAAGCGAGTTAGCTTCAAATCCAAGCGAAACACATGATTTAGCTTGAAATCAATGCGAAGTAGAAGCCCTAGTTTCAAATTCATGCGAATCGAATGATTTGGTTTCAAATACTTGCGAATATAAGCGATATAGCTTCAACTGCATGCGAAACAAACGAGTTAGCTTCAAATCCAATCGAAACACATGCTTTAGCTTCAAATTCCTCCGAAGTAGAAGGCTTAGCTTTAAATACATGAGAAACAAATGATCTATTTTCAGATAATTGCGATATATGTGATATAGCTTCAAATCCATGCGAATCACATGATTTAGCTTCAAATTCATGCGAATCACATGGACTAGATTCATAGCTTCATATTCTTGCGAAACAGATGGATTAGATTCAGATACTTGTGATGTACATGTTTTAGCTTCAACTGCATGCGAAACAAACGAGTTAGCTACAAATCCAAGCGAAACACATGATTTAGCTTCAAATCAATGCGAAGTAGTTGCCTTAGTTTCAAATTTATGCGAAACGAATGATTTGGCTTCAAATACTTGTGATATACATGATTTAGCTTTAACTGCATGCGAAACAAACGAGTTAGCTTCAAATCCATGCGAAACACATGATTTAGATTCAAATTCATGCGACGTAGGAGGATTAGATTCAAATCCATGCGAAACGAACGGTTTAGCTTCAAATACTTGTGATATACATGATTTAGCTTCAACTGCATTGCGAAACAATCGAGTTAGCTTCTAATCCAAACTTCAAATCAATTCGAAGTAGAAGGAATGCGAAACAATCGAGTTAGCTTCAAATCCAAGCGAAACACATGATTTAGATTCAAATTCATGCGACGTAGGAGGCTTAGATTCAAATCCATGCGAAACGAACGGTTTAGCTTCAAATACTTGTGATATACATGATTTATCTTCAAATGCCGGCGAAACAAAAGAGTTAGCTTCAAATCTATGTGAAACACATCATTTAGTTTCAAATTAATACGAAATACATAGTTTAGCTTCATAGCTTCATAGTCTTGCGAAACAGATCTTTTAGATTCAGATATTGTAATAATCATGATTTAGCTTCAACTGCATGCGAAACAAACAAGTTTGCTTAAAATCAAAGAGAAACACATGATTTAGCTTCGAATCAATGCGAAGTTGAAGTCTTTGCTTCAAATCCATGCGAAGCGAATGGTTTAGTTTCAAATACTTGTGATACACATGATTTATCTTCAAATACAGGCGAAACAAACGAGTTAGCTTCAAATCCAAGAGAAACACATGATTTAACTTCAAATCAATGCGAAGTAGAAGAATTAGCTTCAAATCCACGCGAAACAAATGCTTCAGCTTCAAATACTTTTGACAAACATGATTTAACTTCAACTGCATGCGAAACAAACGAGTTAGCTTCAAAACCAAGCGAAACACATGATTTAGCTGCAAATCAATGCGAAGTAGAAGGCTTAGCTTCAAATACATGCGAATCAAACGGTTTAGCTTCAAATACTTGTGATATACATGATTTATCTTCAAATGCAGGCGAAACAAAAGAGTTAGCTTCAAACCCATGCGAATCAAACGGTTTAGCTTCAAATACTTGTGATATACATGATTTATCTTCAAATGCAGGCGAAACAAAAGAGTTAACTTCAAATCTATGGGAAACACATCATTTAGTTGCAAATTCATGCGAAACAGGTGGTTTAGCTTCATAGCTTCATATTCTTGCGAAACAGATGGTTTAGATTCAGATACTTGTGATAAACATGATTTAGCTTCAACAGCATGCGAAACAAACAAGTTTGCTTCAATTCCAAGAGAAATATATGATTTAACTTCAAATCAATGCGAAGTAGAAGGCTAAGCTTCAAATCCATGCGAAACAAATGCTATAGCTTCAAATCCTTTTGATAAACATGATTTAGCTTCAACTGCATGCAAAACAAACGAGTTAGCTTCAAATCCCAGCGAAACACATGATTTAGCTGCAAATCAATGCGAAGTAGAAGGGTTAGCTTCAAATCCATGCGAATCAAACGGTTGAGTTTCAAATACTTGTGATATACATGATTTATCTTCAAATGCAGGCGAAACAAAAGAGTTAGCTTCATATCCATGCTAAACACATCGTTTAGCTTCAAATTCATGCGAAACACATGGTTTAGCTTCATAGCTTCATATTCTTGCGAAACAGATGGGTTAGATTCAGATACTTGTGATAAACATGATTTAGCTTCAACTGCATGCGAAACAAACAAGTTAGCTTCAAATCCAAGAGAAACACATGACTTAACTTCCAATCAATGCGAAGTACAAGGCTTATCTTCAAATATATGAGAAACAAATGATTTATCTTCAGATAATTGCGATATAAGTGATATAGATTCATATGCAGGCAAAACAATCGAGTTAGCTTCAAATCAATGCGAAGTGGAAGGCTTAGCATCAAATACATGAGAAACAAATGGTTTTGCTTAAAATACTTGTGATATACATGATTTAGCTTCAACTGCATGCGAAACAAACGAGATAGCTTCAAAACCAAGCGAAACACATGATTTAGCTGCAAATCAATGCGAAGTAGAAGGCTTAGCTTCAAATCCATGCGAATCAAACGGTTTAGCTTCAAATACTTGTGATATACATGATTTATCTTCAAATGCCGGCGAAACAAAAGAGTTAGCTTCAAATCCAAGTGAAACACATCATTTAGTTTCAAATTCATGCGAAATACATGTTTTAGCTTCATAGATTCATAGTCTTGCG